>NC_051245.2:57488571-57771071 GCF_015237465.2 Chelonia mydas | reverse complement strand
CCGAGTGCAGTCAAGTGGGAATGAGGACGAAAATACAAGACTAAATAAAACTAAATAATAATAATAATAATAAGGTCAAAATAGCTCCTGGCTTTTTGTCCGGTTTTAAAAGTCTATTGGTATAGATACATAAATAACAATTTTAAAAATCTGATACTGTGGAATAAATGGCAAAATGACTGAAAGAGTGAAAATGGGATCCTAAATCTGAGGACAGAAAAAGTATAGCTGAATCAAAAATCCCATACAATAATGAAATAAGGGAAGGATAGGGGAAAAAGGATGATGGGTGCTAAAAATGCTCAATAAAAGTTGCAAAGTTTCCTCTAAGAACAAAATCTTAGTGTGATTCAAATTAGCAGGTGGGTTTCCACTGACTCCCATGTGACCTGTTTTTGCCTCTAAGAGAGGAACGAGGGAAGAATGGAGGCAAGAACTGTCATATGCTACTACGATGAGAGTAGTAATAAGAGAAGATACGAAAATGACAGCAATAGCATATCCTCCTACAGCAGTTGTACCTAAGAAAAGGATTAAGAATATAAGAATGGTCATATTGGTCAGGCCAATGGTCCATCTAGCCCAGCATGCTGTCTTCCGACAGGGGACAATGCTAGATGATTCAGAGGGAATGAACAGAACAGGGCAGTTATCGAGTGATCCACTCCTGTTGTCCAGTCCCAGATTCTGGCAGTGAGAGACTTAGGGACACCCAAAGCATTGGGCTGCATCCCTGATCATCTTGGCTAATAGCCATTGTTGGACCTATCCTTCGTGAACTTGTCTAATTCTTTTTTGAAGCCAGTTATACTTTTGGCCTTCACAACGTCTCCTGGCAACAAGTTCCATAGGTTAACTATGCATTGTGTGAAGTACTTTCTTGTGTTTGTTTTAAACCTTCTGCCTACTAATTTCATTTTGTGACCCTGGGTTCTTGTATTACTTGAAGGGGTAAGTTATACTTCCATATTCACTTTTTCCATATCATTTATGATTTTATAGACCTCTATTCCCTGTTAGTCATCTCTTTTCCAAGCTGAAAAGTCCCAATCTTTTTAATCTCTCTTCAGACGGAAGCTGTTCCATACCCCTAATTTTTGTTGCCCATCTTTGTACTTTGTCCAATTCTAATATATCTTTTTGAGAAACTGAAACCAGAACTGTATGCAATATTTAAAGTGTGGGTGTATCATGGGTCTATACAGTGGAATTATGGTATCTTCTGTCTCATTTTCTATCTCTTTCCTAATGGTTCCTTATATTCTGTTAGCTTTTTTGGCAGCTGCTGAACATTGAGCAGACATTTTCATAGAACTATTCACAGTGGCTCCAAATCTTTCTTGAACAGTAACAGCTAATTTAGACACCATCACTTTGTATGTATAGTTGGGGTTATGTTTTCCAATGTGCATTCTTTTGCATTTATCAATATTAAATTTCATCTGCCATTTTCTTGCCCAACCACCCAGTTCTGTGAGATCCCTCTGCAAATCTTTGCAGCTTTGGTCTTAACTATCGTGAGTAATTCTGTATCATCGGCAAACTTTGCACTTCACTGTTTATCCCTTTTGCAGATCATTTATGAATATGTTGAATAGTCCTGGTCCCAGAACAGATCCTTGGGGTATTCCACTATTTACTTCTCTTCATGTGAAAACTGACCATTTATGAAAATTACTTTGTTTCCTGTCCTTTAACCAGTTACTGACCCATTAGAGGACCTTCCCTCTTATTCTATGACAGCTTACTTTGCTTAAAAGCCTTTGGTGAGGGACCTTGTCAAAGGCTTTCTGCAAGTCCAAACACACTATATTCCTTGGATCACCCTTGCCCATATGTGTGTTGACTCCCTCAAAGAATTCTAATAGGTTGGTGATGCATGATTTCCCTTTATAAAAGCTATGTTGACCCACGCCAACATGTTGTGTTCCTCTATATGTCTGATAATTCTGTTCTTTCATAGTTTCAACCAATTTGCTTGGTACTGAAATCAGGCTTATCGGCTTTCAATTGCCAGGATCCCCTCGGGAGCTTTAAAAAAATTGGCATTATATTAGCTGTCCTTCAGTTATCTGTTACAGAAGCTGATTTGAGTGATAGGTTACACGCCACGCGAATAGTTCTGAAATTTCATATTCAAGTTCATTCAGAAAGCTTGGGTGAATAACATCTGGTCCTAATGTCTTCTTAGATGAATAATTTGTTCCCAAACCTCCTCTTTTGACACCTCAGTCTGGGACAGTTCCTCAGGTATGTCATCTAAAAAGAATGACTCAGGTTTGAGAATCTCCCTCACATGCTCTGCAGTGAAGACTGATGCAAAGAATTCATTTAGCTTCTCCTCAGTGGCCTTATCTTTCTTGAGTGCTCATTCAGCACCTTGATTGTCCACTGGCTCCACATGGCAGGCTTCATGCTTCAGATGTAGTTTTAAAAAATATTGTTAGTTTTTGTGTCTTTTGGTAGTTGCTCTTTAGATTCCTTTTTTGGCCTGCCTAATTATACTTCTCCACTTGACTTGCCAGAGATTACACTCCTTTCTATTTGCCTCAGTAGGATCTGACTTCCAATTTTTAAAGGATGTGTTTTTGTCTCTCACCACCACTTTTACTCTGTTTAGCCATGGTAACAGGTTTTTTTACTTTTTCTTTTTTTTTTTTTTAATTTGGGGTGAACATTTAGTTTGAGCCTCTATTACTGTGTTTTTTAAAAGTTTCCATGTAGCTTGCAGGCATTTCACTCTTGTGACTGCTCCTTTTATTTTCCATTTAACTAGCTTCCTCTTTTTGTATTGGTCCTCTTTTTGAACTTAAATACTGTGGTGGGATTGTTTGGTATCCCCCCACCCCCGCCCCCCCCAAGGATGTTAAATTTAATTCCAATATGGTCACTCTTACTAAGAAGTTCCACTATATTCACCTTTTGGACCAGATGCTGTGTGCTGCTTAAGACTAAAGCAAGAATTGCCTCTCCCCTTGTGGTTCCAGAACTATCTGGAATAGAAACAGTCATTAATGTTGCTTTGATATGTTATGATAATGCTGCTACTGATATGATAGCAACCAAAGGAAGGTACACGTTGAACTTGATTTTGATCTCACATACACCACGATTGGAAAAACATTGTGAATCCAATGATTTAAATGAATTTACTCTGGATTTGAACAGGTGAAAGTGAGATCAGAATCAAGGCTTTGGGGACACTAATATAGGCATATTGAAGTTAGACCATAGCATGCAGCACCTGGAGATTCTGGGCAGCGCTGCATCCCACAGGCATCCCAGGGTACCTGTCATTATTTAGCTGGGTCCTAGGGCTTTCTGAATTATGCAGGGGGCCACATACCAGGTGAGGATGAGGAGGGGACAAAAGTGGATTAAAGCCACGTTAGTGTTGGGATTCCCTCCAAAATCTTTTCCATTCAGTTTATCCAGAACACCTTGTTCATTTATGGAAGAACAAGTCATCCAGTTCTCGAGGATCCAAAACACTCAGTTTGGCTCCAGATTTTGCTACTCAGGTTCCTTTATTTGGCATATAACAAAGCTATGCTGAGTTGATCAGATTCAAGCAGACAGGTCGGCATAGGGCATACTACACTTCCAAAGTTACACAGCAAATCTCTTCCTTTAGATACATTTACACATTGCATTGCATTTAGTATATGTTGCAATACACATTTGGGGTTTGGCTTGGTTACTTTGCAGGAACCAATCCCTCTGTAGCATGTGCTATGCATGCATTGTCCATGCTTCACCTACTCTTTACTTCATCTCTATATTCCTAAGTTATCTTGTCCATTGTTAATAAATGCTTCCCTGGATGCTTTCCCTCTTATCTTAGCTGGCTCAGACATTCCGTCTTTTTAGCAGACTGATCTATTTACTTACCTTATTTAGCACAAATGTGCTGTTTTAAGCCTAATGATCTGTTTACCTTTCAATTCTTTCCTCCAAGAAAATGAGGCTTCCCTCCGTGTGTTAACTACTCAAGCCACGCCTCAGCTACATTTAGTCCCTCTCCTCCTGGGCTCATTTTAGAAGTGAAACACAGACTATCACCCACATAGTATAAATAGCTACACACACATACATAAAGTTACATGTATGTTGTTTTAAAACCTTCAAAATTTAAAATTAGGATTATACCATTTGTAGTTTTTTTAAAAAAATCCTCTTACAGAGTTATATAGCACTCTATTAAATTCTATATGATGCTTAAAAATATAAGGTTATCATATTTTAGTAAATTCTATAGGACTTTTCCATAGGCATGTATATATACACAAGCACACACAAGGGACACTGTTTCCCTATCCATTAGTCATGAATTCTAGAAGTTTCTTGCAAGTGCCCACTCACTGGCTGAGTCTGCAGCTTTAGAATGAACTCTCTAAATTTCACAGTTGTGAATAAAGAGTTTATTCTCTCCATGCATTTGTATGTTCATGCACATGAAGACTAGACCCCTGAAAACAAGTACTCCGCTGTTTCTTTAAAATGATTCATAAATTGAATTTCATGCATATATTTGAAGTCTTTGTTTAAATCCATCATTGGCTAAACCTTGTGTAGATGCATATTTTTAATATATTGATTGGGTAGGGCAAAGCAGTGTGCAGAGAAGATCCACAGGAGAGAAGAGATATACGTACGTAAGTTGCTCTTAAAAAGGCAGAATAGAACCATACGTTTGTGAGACAGTCCCTGAGCCAGATCATCAGCTGGTATAAAATGGCATAGCACCATTGAAGGCAAAAAAAAAATGATGGTACATTTTCATGGAGTCCATTATGGACCTCACACTGCCTACGTAATATATGTCTATTGAAGTCAACAGAGCTAAGCTGATTCACCTCATCTGAGGATCTGGCCCAATAGGTTTTATTTCATCAAATACATTTCACATTGATAAATGACAATTCTGTAGAGGGCAAGAAAAAGCTAAATGCCAAGGGAAGGTCATTTCTTTACAAAAATACGATTCAGAGTCAAATATGCAGATTACGTTCACAAATTGCCAACTTCAAAAGGAAACACTTGAGAATGTCACCCTCAGTAAATATAAAGATTCAATGCACACATTGGTACAAAACATTCATAAACTATCTGGCATTTTACTACCTGAGCAGGGGATGGATAACAATTAAAAACTCTGCATTCATAATATTGTTTTGTATACATAAAAAGTGTCATAAGTTTCTAGAGAAATCCAGTCATACACAACATTAAACATTATTTACATTTAATTAGGCAAGATCAAATCCTGCAAAGTTAGTTCATTAGATTTCTCCAAGGCCAGTTGTTTATGTAAGCACTGAATCATTAATATGCAGCTACTTCTATAATTATGAGGCTGTCAGATAAGAAACCTGCTGCCTAGGACAGATAAAGAAACTTGGAGATAGTTACAGATATAAGCCCCAGTTCGCATTGCTAGAGTATATGGTAAAGTCTTGCATGAAAATGTAGAATCATGTTCAGATGAAAATAGCAGACACAGAAATGAAACAATGAATCCCACATTAATGTAGTCTGGACAGGGAAGAAAGCAGAAAACAAAATGACGATGACAACTTTATTCTGCAAAGTTTTTTTTTAAAACAGAAATAGGTTTAAATGTTGAATTGCAGTATTAAAATTTCCAACATTTGTCAGGGTGACACAATATTCTCTCCTTTGTTAAATAAGATTTCTCTTTGATGCAGCTTAATTTAGGCAGCAGCATCCCTGAGCTGTATGACAAAACTTAAGGGGGCCTGAGTATCCAAAAAGGGCACAAATCTAGGCTCCAGGCTTCTTAAGTGGAGCAAGCCCTCATCGCCATAATATCTTCCAACCTACTTTAGATATAGGGTCCACAGTGGACTCCAAGGAGTTTTATTCTCTTTTCTGGTTAGAATGAAGCTCTTCTTGGAATATAAAACTTGGGATATTCTTTTCCTATTTTTATTCTTCCCTCCCCCCATCACTTCTTTCCAGTCATTAATGAAAAGAAAGGCCTTGCAGTGAGCCTTGAAGATGGTCCATCTTTAGATTAGGCTGACCGCCTCATCATTCCATAGATGAACCCTCCTCATCCAAGAATATATTGAGACAAATAAAACTCAGCATGAAGATTGTCATCCCCTAGAAGCAAGCCATGGGATGGACACCCAAGGGAAAGAAAATTCTGTCAAGTTCTGAAAATCATTCACTGGGGACAGGGGCATGTCCCAGTTCAGCCCTCAAATATATATGACATACCCAAGATCCATTAGGGACACAAGGCCATCCATGCCTAGACTGTACACCTGCCCCGTTCCAGATCCAATCTTCTACTGCCCTGGATCTCTCCATGTCGAGTGAGAAAAAAGACTTTTTAAACATAATAGAGGATACAGCTGGAAGCTCAGGGTGTTATACGGAGACTTTTTCTGAAAATCTTTTTCTTATGTGATCATGATATAGTAATTACTCTCACACAATTAGAGCTCTCCATGTGCATTCAGTACATGAACCAAGTTTCAGTATGGATTTTTTTCCCCTGGATGTTTATGAAGCTCTGAAGACGAAATTATTAACTGAAACAATTTTATGGTCACTCGTGACTTCCTAGATAACAGAAAACATAACAAAAGGGGTAAGCTATCTAATGTATTGAACTTTAAATTTATAAAATTGTGCTTTGAAGTTAAATTGTACATTTAAAGCCTATTTGAATTATATACACATCCCAAACTCTTCAAAATTACCATCGAGCTATAACATCCCCAAATCATTTTTGTCACGTGAACTTACACAGTTTGTCAAATACAACTACTTGAAATACATATGTTTGTGTTTCCATCTGATTAATGATCCACTGACACTTTCATAATAGGAGTTTGACCAATACGCATGGTGAAAATTTTCCCCTGCTCCTAACATTGTACAACATGCTGCTTTCCTTCCCAGAGGTGTCTCCACTTCCATGATGTTGTACATACCTTATAAAGTGCTTTATGATATTTTGCCAAAGATGTAAATTAACTATAACTACTCAGGAAAATGCCCATTATGGTATTATGGACAAATCCATGCAAACCTTTGCTCAATGTGTATTGGCAGTAAAAAAAAAAAAAAAAAAAAAAAAAAAAAAAGGTGAGGCTGCATAAGGAATGGGATAGAAAATAAAACTTGAAATATAATAATACCATAATATATTAAAATGACATGTCCTCGCACATAATATTTTGTTCAGTTCTCATCACCCTTTCTCAAAACGGTCACCTAAGACAGGAGGCTCAGAAATAGGTCAAGAAAAGTTGGGGCATGACAAGACTTCAGTATGAAGAGACTGTAAAGATTGGAACGGTTTAATCTAGCAGGAAATGAAAAAAGGGGACGTGGTAGAGGTATACAAAACAATGAATGGTACTGCAAAGCTAAAATGAGCCCTTCTTTTACATTTTCTCGTTGTGCAAGAACAAGAGGACAATCAGTGAAAATGGAAAGGCAACTAATACAAAACTCATAAAAGGAGATCACATATTTAACCTGTAGAACTCATTGACACTTAATATCTTTAAGGTTAAGAGCTAGTAGGAGTCACAAAAGATTTTCTGGATATGTATGTGATTACCCAGAGCTAGAAAGATAGAAGATATATAGATATTACATATTTATATAGCTCTGGATGTTTACTACATGTCTAGAAAAATATTTTCTGAACACTAATTACTCTTAGCCATAATGCAGAACACACAAACACACACTCTGTGGAGCTCAAGCCAACCACTAACTAGATAGTTCCCCAATAGGCAGGTTATTTCATAAGTCTCTGCTATGATATTTCTTGCACATTCCTCGGAAACATCTAGTACAGATCCCTTAAGAGACTGGGCTGGATGAATGAACCAGTAGTCTGATTCAGTATGGCAATTCCTTCATTGCACTTCCATCCATTTGTATCTCTCCTGTCTTGTTTTTTTGTTCCTGAAGATGTATGATTGCAACTTGTTTCACAGAGCTGTTTGATCATTCCAAAAAGCCCAACTACCTCTTGTGGACAGGTTTTCTTACAGTGATACAAATAAACATTTAGGAAGAGGGACGACCAAGCAACAAGAAGTTAACACGTGCAGAGTAAATGCAAAACTAAGTGCATTATCAATAAAATGAAGAGGCAGAATTAAAATTTCCTGTGACCGTCACAGTGGCCAGCTTAATGTAGAGCAAAGGAAAACTACGCCTCTCTGTATTTTTCTCAAACTGAACTATTTAGTAGAGATTTGAGCTCTGAGCTCACTGCTGTTGCCCACTGGCTTACAATGACAAATGAGGCAAAGACCGTACCTCTAAGATATTAACGCACTAGGAAATTTAAAAACTGTTCTAGGTGCGAGAGGCAGTGGAGCTGCACGGCAACCATAGGTAACATTCACTCCAAGATCACTGCCTCATGATCTCATTTGGAATGATCTCACTGTACGAGAGCCAAGGTTTGAGGCAGAGAAGAAGAGAAGGAAGAGACCAAAAAAGAGTCATTTTTACAGAGCTCCAGTGCAGCACTGGAAGGACTGATAGAGTTTTTTAATGACGCTTTTCCAAATTCCCAACCTTTTCCCCCTTTTTTTATCCAAGTGAACTTGCTTGCTGTGTGGATTCTTTCTCCCCCAACCTCTCACAACTCTATTATTCTTGTGTGACTTAGGTTAACTTTCTCTATATCTTTTTAAAAAAGCAATCAGAACAAGATTAGCGTGTCCTTAACACAGTAATAACACATGCCAGCCTGCTATAGAATCTCTATGCTTACCCTTAGAGTTCTTATTACAAACCCACAAGTACTATTTTTCTAAAAGCACCTTTCAAGTTATCTGCCTTTTACTGAAATGTGACTGCTACTGTGTACTTATTTTAAAAATGGCTTGACAGAATTGCTAATGTTCTCATTCCTTCAGGATATTCCCTAATACTTGTAGCCTTTTCATGTTTCTAATTAGGCTAGTAATGGTCCCTGAAGTTAAACCAATTAAAATTATTTACTGTGACACATAGTGTGGAGATAATTATCTGATATCTGAATCCAACTTCTGCTTACTTCGCAACATTACTTAATAGAAAACAGGGAAACTGATGCCCATGCTTTCATTTTACTTGTCTACCAAATGTGTTTGCCCTATAGCAAACTGCTTAAATAAAGCATTAAAATCTTTGTGGTGCTAATCAAAATGTTTAAAATCCACTCACACTTCCTTTATAGTTCTGAGAAGCATATAAAAATCTCTTAAACATTACCTTGTACATTATGGTTGCTGACCAATGTAGTATTATATACACTTTGTACACAGATAATGCAGCTTCTAAAAACAGTTCATTTTCCTTTTTTCCTTCTAAAAAGATCTCTCTCACACACACACACACACACACCCGCCCTAAAGACTCAGGTTTCTTTAGGCTTATAAATGGAGTTTTAGAACATGGCAAGGTGATTCTTTCTAGTCTAAAATGCTGTTTTACTCCCTTTATAGTAATCAGGTTTTAGTATCATACTGGGTTTTTCTGTGCTTGCCATGTATTTTTCTGGGAAAGGGGGGAGTTAAGGGGAGAACGTTCCAAAATGGATTCCCCACCTCAAATAACTAATGACTTCAGAGTTAGCCAAAGTTCATTTTGGCTTTACTCAAATGCTAAAATCTCATAGGAAAAACAAAACAAAGTACCGTTAAATAGATTAACTCATGATACAATGTTTTTCATTAAAGACTGGCTAATGCCACATGGAGAACTTAAAATTAATCAATTAAATAAATAATGAATTTAAAGACAATTCTCCCTAAATGCAGAAAACAACTGGTTGAAGAGTTCACATGGAAACCTGAGCCAGCCACAGAGCCATCTACTGCGCTTCAATGTGCCAAAATTAAAATACTGCAAGATGCAATAACATTCTGCAACCTCAAGTGACAGACCCAGAACAGCTCCACACTACCAGATCCCATTCCCATATCATGGGCATCAGAAGACGCTGTGTTTAGCTTTGGCAAGTTGTCTAAACTTTGTTGCCAACAGCAGAAACTGAAACCTAAACAGAAAATCTCTAGGATCGCCTAATTTCTAATTTAGTGCATTTTCTGCCTTTATCTTTTAACTGAAAATGTGAGAGAGAATTTAGTGCCCAGGAAAGTTGGGCTGACAACGTTGTAGAGAGGGTCCACTATTTACGTGGCAGACACATACAAAATAGGCAGCAACACAGCACTTTCTCCACATTGCCCTGTACATGCAACAATCCTGCTGCGGATGTACAACTTCAAGCGGTGAGGTTAGTTTAGTTTCATGCTCAGTTATTGGCCTCTCTGGCTACCTATAAAAGTGTCAGCTAAAAGTTTGTCTACACAGTGCATTAGTCAACCAGAGGGGTGTAAATTATGGTGCGCACTAGCTTGTTGCACACTAGCTGGCCCATAAGGATCCTGCTGGCAAGGTCTAAAAGTCCCTCAGTGCACATTAGGTAGTTCCAGTTCTACATTGATACACATATGGGAACTTTTAGTGCATGCCAGCAGGGTCCATATGGGCCAGCTAGTGTGTAAGGTGCTAGCCCGCACTAGAATTTACATCCCTCTGGTGTGGGCTAATGCACTGTGTAGACAAGCCCAAAGTCTGTCTATAGTGGTGCGTTTTGTCACTCTTTTCATATAGAACCTAGAACCATTATATCATATGTTAACATTTCTGGTAACTGCCAGCTTGGGTTGGCTGTAATATGGATCTACAAGTAAGAGTCACCATGTCCTAAAACCTAACCCTGGAGGGATTCAATTTCCCTTCCCCCGCTTTTTTGATAAAAACGAAAGAATAAATTCTTATACATTACATAGCAATGATCTAAACTGAAATATATCATCCAAAGACGCATTTCTACATTGCCATGACCTAGACTCTTCCCCTTCTTCTTTAGTCCATTATAAAGTATCTCATGAATCTCAATGACAACTGCAAAGCTGGACCAGCAATAAAGTAACTAAATGCATTTATTAATCAAGCTTAAATCTAACACTGGTTTTAATTTATAATTATATAGTTATTGTGTAAAGCAAGATCTTAGAAACTTTTTTGTACTACATTATATTGTTAAATCCAGCATGCAACATGTAGATATCACAGTACATACACTGATTTGCAATTTGTTTATACTTCCTTCCCTTGGATATATTTACTTCTCACTCCCCACACACATACTTCTTTCTTTGTAAGTATTTGTAGTCTATTTTTATTTCAAGGTGTGAGTAGATTGTGGCAGTCACACACAGTTTATAGTAAAGGGCGGTGCTGACGTGTACCATCTCAGTACATGAACACAACTGCTATACCCTTTTAAGGAGTGCAAAGTACTGCCCCCATGTGGCTGGTCATCTCTGCTGGCTGGCATGTAGGGGTGGTTAGATTAGAGCCATAGATCTGCCTACATTCTGCCCCCTTTTTGGCAAACTGCTTTGGGAGCTCATGGCGGGCAAGCCCGCGAACAGAAATTCTGGACCCCAGGGCCAGGGCTGTCCCTGGGGGTGCAGGGCCCATGGTGGAAGTGATGAATCTGTCACTTCCTGGGCCACCCACACCGGCCTGCGGGGCCCCCCAAAGCACGGGGCCCAGAGTGGTCTCACGTGCCTAGGTGCCCTGTGGCCCACCCGGGTGATTTAAAAGGGCCTGGGGCTCCCAGTTGCTGCGGCAGCAGCAGCCCCCAGGCCCTTTTAAATTGCCCACGCCCCTGGGAATTTGCCCCATTTGCCCCAGCCCCGTTGGCGGGCCTGGTGGAGGGTGGGAATCATATCAGAAGAAGCCTGATATTCTCCAAGTGCAAGTGTAACACATGCCTGTTTGGTGTGGTACTCTGTCCCCCTCTAGTGACAGTTAGGCCAGCTAGCGATTGATGAGCCTGCTAAAGATGTGTGTCTTTTCAGGGTGAAACTCAGGGCGGAGACCGTCAGGTTCATCACTCGTGGTGACTCTCTCTCTGGGTGCGGAGGAGTTGGGCTAGGCAAAGAGCAATACCACCAGGCTCCTGATGATCTGAATACCCTGTCCGGCTCCCGGGCACTGAGCCGCCCTGGCTGAATTGTCCGAGGAGAGCAGAGCAAGACGCACATCTTTAGCCAAAGCTGTAGCAGGCTCATCAATCTCTAGCTCATGCAGTAGAGGCTCATGTGTTAAGCTCCAGAGATCCCAGGTTTGATCCTGTCCACTGCCAACCAGGGTCTGCCGGCATTACACAAGGGCTATAGTTCTGTTCAGGTCTTGATGGGCAACACGAGGGAAGGGGACTGCTTATCTCTTTCCCTCCCCATTGCTAGTTATAATATAGTCCAGTTGTCTATGTTATGTTCGTCAATCATGCTTGTGATGTTCCATGGTCACTCTTTGGAAGGGGGTGGACTTTATATGTGCATCTGAACATTTTCTGTTCTCTGGGGTCTGTCACATCTCTTTTTTATCAATGAAAATGGAGCTTTCCCCTCCCCTGCCCACCAGTTAAACAGAAGCCAATGGCTTCTGAAATCACAGGGCCAAATCCGATTCACATTGCTCAGATCTGGGCTCCTACAGAACTCAATAGGCTACAGCTATATAATGACTTCTATTTGCTCTCAAAATAATCACAAACAAAACATTTCAGGTGAAAAATACCCCACAAAACCAAAAACTCTTAAGGAACAAAAAATGCTGCTTTCATATTAATGACTCGAGTAATAAAAATAAAACCGAATAATTGAGATGGCATGCAGAATTATTTCTAAATATAGTATATGTCAACGTTTTCAATGTGGCACCAAGTGGACTTTTATTGAATAATTTAAATAAACATTTTTAATAGTCATTATGGGGAAATAATGTCATATTTTGGAAAACGTTCGCATTCCTATTATGAGAATCAAGCTAGCTTTTTGGCCACTAAGCCAGTGTGTACATCTTAATTTATTTGATATAATATTTCTTTCTACATCTTGTCAGTGTTAACTAATTCAAATACTTAGATTCTTTTATCTTACTGATCACCAAAGCTAATTAATTCTTGTCTATTCACGGTGCTATTGAGAGCAATGGAATGTGCGCAAATTCCTGGCACCAATCAGTTAAAAATTCCTCAGTCTTCACTTTGCAAAGTTTACTCCTATGCCCTTTTAGACAATGACAAGTTGTTAAATGTAAAACTAATTAACATTAAAAAAAAACCAACCAACCAAACAAAAAAAACCCCACAGCGTTATCAATAGTACTTGGATTCACTGGGAGCACTCTTCTGCAGTTTATTCCTTGTTGCTTTTTCAACTGTCACTTCTAAATTAATGGGTTAATTTTTAGCTGTTGTTCAATACATTGTGAACATATAAAAAGATTACAAAACTAAAATCACTTGGAACAGACCACTGGTGAATTTTTCAGCATCTTCCCCTAAAATCTAGGCTTACTCATTCTCTCCTCTCCCACCATCCATTTAAGCGGCAGAGCTATAGAGGTTTGGTGGCCCCAAAGTTAATAGGGTTACATTGTGGTAAAAACCAGTAGAAGCAAAGTCAGAATGAGACCCTACTGCAAGAAAAGATATGTTATGTACTATTGAATGAGGGTTTATTATTATTCATATACAGCTTAGGTATGGTATGTTTGTTGTCCAGATTGTAATGACCATAAAGATCACAATAAGTTTCAGTTATGTTTGAACCTAACCAAAAATTATCCTGATTCAAGACTGACAAATCTTTTTCTTCATGGAAACAGCTACTAGGCTGCTTAGACAGGCTAGTCCCATTGTTCACATGTTCTAGCATGATCTTGCATGGTGCCGAACTTCCTCAGCTCCCACTGAAAGAAAATATAGTTGAGATACTCAGCCTGACACAGCAGCCAACTCTGAGACAGGCAAAGCAGCACTCCCAAGATCAAGAAGATACAGGCAGAGTGAGAATGACATGTTAGTGGAAAATTAAGATAACAGTAAAGAAAAGGCGCCTGTAAAATCTTCAAAACTGTAGATGGAGTTGGATTATGGATCCTTCTTGCATTATATGCACTTTTCTTTTATCAGAGCAGCTACAAGTGACAACATAGCTAACTGCTATGTTGCTAATTTGGGTTTGGAAAAAATGGAATAAGTGCTTGAGTGTTATGGACAAAAAAAGGCTGTAAGGAAAGGATCTTATATCTTCTCATATTTCAAAAATTCACAACTGGAACTCTAAAAGTGATAATCGATTTCCCCTAAAGCATTGTTGTTTCAAACTGGGTAATAAATAATATCCTGAAGTTCACAATAGTTTGGAGCAGGACTTACTTGAAGGGATACTGCCATCAAAAAGTGGGTGCAAACTTCAGATTTTAGAATCACAAAATCATAGAAAGGCAGGGCTGGAAGAAACCCTGAGAGATCATTTAAACTCCTATCAGGAATGGTCTAGGTTTATTTGGTCCTGTTTATTTGGTGCAGTGGGCTAAATTAAATGACCTCTCAAGGTCTCTTCCAGCCCCGTACACTGAGGCAGAATCAAGTAAACCTAGATCAATGGTTCTCAATCTTTCCAGACTACTGCACCTCTGAAACACGAGCCCTGCCACCCAGGGCTGAAGCATGTAACTTAGCCTTGAGGGGACCACTGTGGTGTAGGGTTGTTCTGCTTCATCCCAACTCTCCCATGCCAGCCCTGCATTTGCCATCCCCTTAAACCCATCCCACAACCCCCAGGCTCCAGTTTGAGAAACACTGATGTAGATGAGCTGATGTACCCCCTGGAAGACCTTTGTGTACCCCCAGAGGTACACGTACCCTGGTTGAGATCCAGGGACCTAGACCATCCCTGACAGGTATTTGTCCAATCTGTTCTTAAAAAGCCTCCAGTGACAGGGATTTGTGAAAGCAAATCTTTAAAAAATGGACCAATACAAATATTTTCATGAAAAAAAATCCTAAGGAAATAAAATAAATACCTCCCTGCATTCTTTAAGAACTAAATGTTGCAGTTCTAAGCATCTGAAAATATAAATGACTATAAACTAAAGTAAATCTGACTTCACTGATTTGTATTGTCCAAGTTGGGAGAAATGGAACAAGTGGGGCACCATAGCAAAAAGTTGTATATTTAAAATTGTGTAATTAATAACACGGGTAAAGAAATATGTTTACAAGTAAAGGGATAGATCACATCTCTGAGCAGGGGGTGTGTATAAGCACCACAATCACAGAAGTAGCTCTGGGAAACACTGTTCCTCAAAGACCTCTGAAACACAATTCCTCTCCTACTTCTTCCTTGCTCCCCAAGGAAGTCATTTACATGCTTGATGGACTGGCTGGCAATTGAGTGTGTGGGTGGGGCCAAAAGGCCAACCAGTCCCCATCAACTTCCTGTCCTCAAACTCCGCGGTACAAGAGAGGAGTTCATATTCCCACCAGCTCCCCTATCCAAGTCCAAGATTATTATTTGACCCTTTAAAGTGGCCCAGGGTCACAGAAAACAAAGGGTGTGTCTGAGGGAATTTCAATGGTGGGTGGGCCTGGTGGTGGGTGGGCCTTGCTAAACATGATGCAGCGCTCTAACTGGCACACATAGTGCACATCATCAGCCATGCCCATATGGGGCTATTTACTTGTACATTTTTTGTTCCCCCCCCCCCCCCCAGGACGTGGTGCAGCTCGCTGGAATGCTGAATGGTAGAGTGGTCATAAACTGGAAGTATGTTTTATGTGGATTTTGGATAGGAAATAAGTCTCGTGCATCTAGTTTGGTTTCTCTTCTAATCCTTAACATTTCCATTTAGCCATTGGAGGACAACATGTCAAACTCGGTCACTTCTTTGATTTAAGTGCATCCCCAGCAAGCCTGTCAGTGGCCTGTACAGTCAATAGAAGACACCTCTAAAGGCAAATTCAGTCCATTTCATCTCAATATCTACTTTGCATCTGTTCTCTATTGAAAAAGTTCTCTCAAAAGGAAGAAATGAAATTATAAATGTGTCCCAGTCCTAAATTATTTTTATAAAACTAATGAAATTTCGTCACTGGACAATGATATCCCTTTCACTTCAAGACCACTTCAGGCTGCTGAGATGGAATAGATAAATCTTGCTTCAGGGGCTTGAGCATCCTCACTTCTCATTCATGTCAGCAGAAGCTCTCAATTCCTAGAAGAATACTCTAATCTTGAAACCCACTATTCCATACCTTTTTCCTTGGAAGTCTACAGATAACAGCTCCTACACAGAACCCAGTTTTAGATTCCTACAGAATTTATTCAATCATCCTTGTTGTCCATAATTTCACCACCAGTGAACATTTCTGTTGTGCCATCCTAAAGTGATGTGCTTGTGCATTCAGGTCAATATATCACATCACAAAAGACAGTATTTCTAGCAAGAGAACTAAAGGGAAATCTCTCCAAACTGAAGCAGTCATAGTAAACCGCTGTTACATATATCACAGTAGACACAATGGAGTGAAAAGAAAAGGAGTACTTGTGGCACCTTAGAGACTAACCAATTTATTTGAGCATAAGCTTTCGTGAGCTCACAAACCTGGATTTTTCTCAACCTGGATTTGTGCTGGAAATGGCCCAACTTGATTATCATACACATTGTAAGGAGAGTGATCACTTTAGATAAGCTATTGCCAGCAGGAGAGTGGGGTGGGGGGAGGTATTTTTTCATGCTTTGTGTGTATAAAAGATCTTCTACACTTTCCACAGTATGCATCCGATGAAGTGAGCTGTAGCTCACGAAAGCTTATGCTCAAATAAATTGGTTAGTCTCTAAGGTGCCACAAGTACTCCTTTTCTTTTTGCGAATACAGACTAACACGGCTGTTACTCTGAAACCTGTCACAATGGAGTGAGTTTTCTACCTGCAGCTTCTTTTGGAATTATGGACGGTCTTGCTTTGCACATTAGCATTACTCTAAATGCAGATCTGGGCTATCGTGTTTTTTGGCCAGCTGTTTTTTGGTTGAGGTAGTGACATTAAAACAGAATAAAGAAAAACAAAAACTAATGGGAATCTGTGAGAACAAACCCAGCTACTCTTGTTGTACACATTCAGAAAGTTCATATAAAGCATTTTCTAGAACAGTTTGAAATGTAGTACTTGGGGGTGAATTTAGCAAAATTTACCTTTTCCTTGGTTCTACAGAACAATAAAATGTCTTGGATTATGATTATGATTATTATGCCAAAATGTTCTTGAATGGATGTTTTCCAACTCCTTATTGCAACCCTCTCTGCAACATCATTATGACCACCGTTTCTAGAACACAGGTGGGCAAACTAGTGGCCCACGGGTGACATCCGGCCTGCGGGACTGTCCTGCCCAGTCCTTGAACTCCCCGCCGGGGAGGTTAGCCACCGGCCCCTCCCCAGCTTTCCCCCCTTCTCTGCAGCCATGCCACCACGCGGGCTGTGCTCTGGGCGGCGGGGCTGCGTGCTCCTGCGGGGCAGCGTGTCTGGCTGCGGCTGGGCGGTGCAGCTGCCAGACATGCCGCTCTGAGCAGCATGGTAAGGGGGCCAGGGCCGGTGGGTCCCGAGGTGCAGTCAGGGGACAGGGAGCAGGGGGCAGTTGGATAGGTGTGGGAGTCCCGGGGGGGGCTGTCAGGGAGCGGTTGGATGGGGGCGGGGGGGAGTGGTCAGGGGACAAGGAGCAGCGGGGGTGGGGGGGTCGGATGGGGCGGAGGTTCTGCAGGGGAGTGTCAGGGGATGGGGAATGGGGAGGGGTTGGAGGGGATGCACTTAAATCAAAGAGGTGACCGAGTTTGACATGTTGTCCTCCAATGGCTAAATGGAAATGTTAAGGATTAGAAGAGAAACCAAACTAGATGCACGAGACTTATTTCCTATCCAAAATCCACATAAAACATACTTCCAGTTTATGACCACTCTACCATCCAGCATTCCAGCGATCTGCACCATGTCCTGGGGGGGAAAAACAAAAAAATATACAAGTAAATAGCCCCATATGGGCATGGCTGATGATGTGCACTATGTGTGCCATCCAAGCGTGGGAGTCCTGGGAGGCCTGTCAGGGGCTGGGGGTATGGATAGGGGGTGGGGCAGTCAGGGGACAGGGAGGGGTTGGATAGGGGGTGGGGTCCCAGAGGGCGGTTAAGGGGCCGGGGGCCCGGAGAGAGCGGTCAGGGGACAAGGAGCAGGAGGGGTTGGATGATTGAGGGTTCTAAGGGTGGCAGTCAGGGGGTGGAAAGTGGGAGAGGGGGAGAGGGGGCGGGGGCCAGGCTGTTTGGGGAGGCACAGCTTTCCCTACCCAGCCCTCCATACAGTTTTGCAACCCCAATGTGGCCCTCGGGCCAAAAAGTTTGCCCAGCCCTGTTCTAGAAGTATGGCCTTGGCACTCCCTGTAACCTCAAGCATATGTAAAATAAGGGGAAAATTTCTAGAGAAAACGTACTCTTAGAGTCTTAAATGGCTGTACAGAAACTTCCTGCTAGTGTGTCAGTGTGCTGTGGCTTTTATGCTATCTAGCAGCAGTGCAAAAATACCTTACCCTAACTGGTAGTCTTATTTGCTTTGCTCTCTTCCCAGTTTTTCCCTTCCAATTTTTATTTTCTCTCTTCAATTCACAAAAGCTCACCTCCGACGTAACATTTCCAAAAATGTCTTACTTTCTACCCATTTCTATAGTTGGGTTAACAGAGTTGCTTCAGAAGATCAAGTGATTTACCCAAGATGACATACAGTGAGTCATAATATTGGCAATATCCAGATTAAAAATCGACCATCTCGCCCTTTAATCTAATCCTTACACAATGAACCCTAAAAAGGCTGAATTGTAAATTTAAAAATAGTTTCTGTGCTGCAATTTTATATTCCATATTTCAGCCTTAGTGCTGTTTTACTGGATGACAAATACCTGAAATTCCACATTTATAGGGGAAACATTCAAAGTTACTTAAATGGAGTACCATTCGTGGGCATCACTATAATCATTATAAGTCCAACATCTATCCACAGGTCTTTTAAAGAAACTGTAGAACTTATCAGAATGTTCCTGCATTTCACTAACAGTGCGCAAGCCACAGGTCTTGAAAAGAAAACATGCGTTGACTTTGCAAGAAAAAAAAAATCCCTTCCTACTGCTAAAAAAGAAAAGGAGTACTTGTGGCACCTTAGAAACTAACCAATTTATTTGAGCATAAGCTTTCGTGAGCTACGCGAGCTCAAATAAATTGGTTAGTCTCTAAGGTGCCACAAGTACTCCGTTTCTTTTTGTGAATACAGACTAACACGGCTGTTACTCTGATTCCTATTGCTAGAAACTTTCAGGCGTCTACTAACCAGAGTCAAATTATCAACCCAGAAGAATGTGTAAAAAGCATGGGGGAGCTTTTTCTTGATACATTTCTCTGTATTTCAAGTGCAACTGCCTTTCATTATAGGTGAACCATCATAACATAGTTCATGATAACGTTTTTGCTGATACAGACTAACACGGCTACCACTCTGAAACAGTTCTTGATAGAGATCTCAGACTGTACTCCTTCTTCTAACTGAGCATTGAACTATTTTGCATAAACAAGGCATGAAAAAAGTTCATAGATCCAGTAGTTCATTCTATACCAGAGCATTAGGCCTCTGTTCATTTTCGTCAAAATCCTTGGTCTGCAGCTTTTAATTCCCTGTATACAGTGCTATGCATTGCTTGACCAATTAGTGAGTTGTTTTCAATGAAAGCCCTTCAAAACATATTTTTACACACACACACACACACACACACACACACACAGCTTTCTCCATAGGAAAGCATAGAGCTGGAGCTGAATGTTTGTGCTAGTCCATGGAAAAACAATCACTTGCTCCTCAACTATACATTTACTTCAATACGTTTATTTAGACAATAATTGGACAATACTTGTCACTGTCTGGAGTGGCTTATGACTGTGAGTTGCTTACCCTCAGGGCAGACTGTCAAAAACAGGGCAGACACCCCAAACTAGTGGTGTGTTCTATAATTAAATTTTACCAAACCCGTAACAAATGTGAATTCCTGGATCACTATAATAGTCTTGCCATGGAGTCACAGATGGTCTTCTTAGACGCTCCAGTCTATCTGGACATAGATCCTACACCAAAGACAACACCTGTAGGCAATCCTGTAATAAACTATCTAATGGTTTATCAACTAGGAAAAAGGAATATGAGCTATTTACAGATTAAAGAAAGCAAACATACACACACCAATGAGATACCATCTAATAAGAGTTACAGAGTTGTAGTGATCTGTCAATTCAATGTGTCTCTCAGGGCAGACCCAGGAGGCAGCCCCTGGGGATCTTTGGCTTTAAGTGATTCAACAGCCAAAAAGAGATGCAGTTTCTTCTTGTCAAGAGATTTTTATTCCCTTCCCCCAGAATTTAAGATGATGGAACGAGTTCATATGCATGTCTCCTCTTCACGTGTAGGGGGAGCAATCAACAAAGTTGTTTGTCCTCCAATGTTCCACAATAGTTTGTCTGGTGTCTATGGGCGTTCTGCTCTTGGGCAGGAGATAACACCTCCGGTGGCAAACTAGTATTTCACACATGGTAATGGTTCTCTCCTGACTGTGGGGGTTAAAGTCATAGGTGCATGAACAAGGGGCTGCTCTTAAATACAAAAAAGAAGCTTACAAGAAGTGGAAGACTGGACAAATGACCAGGGATGAGTATAAAAATATTGCTTGGGCTTGCAGGAGTGAAATCAGGAAGGCCAAATCACACCTGGAATTGCAGCTAGCAAGAGATGTTAAGAATAACAAGAAGGGTTTCTTCAGGTATGTTAGCAACAAGAAGAAAGTCAAGGAAAGTGTGGGCCCCTTACTGAATGAGGGAGGCAACCTAGTGACAGAGGATGTGGAAAAAGCTAATGTACTCAATGCTTTTTTTGCCTCTGTCTTCACGAACAAGGTCAGCTCCCAGACTACTGCACTGGGCAGCACAGCATGGGGAGAAGGTGACCAGCCCTCTGTGGAGAAAGAAGTGGTTCGGGACTATTTAGAAAAGCTGGACGAGCACAAGTCCATGGGGCTGGATGCGTTGCATCCGAGAGTGCTAAAGGACTTGGCGGATGTGATTGCAGGGCCACTGGCCATTATCTTTGAAAACTCATGGCGATCGGGGGAGGTCCCGGATGACTGGAAAAAGGCTAATGTGGTGCCCATCTTTAAAAAAGGGAAGAAGGAGGATCCTGGGAACTACAGGCCAGTCAGCCTCACCTCAGTCCCTGGAAAAATCATGGAGCAGGTCCTCAAGGAATCAATTCTGAAGCACTTAGAGGAGAGGAAAGTGATCAGGAACAGTCAGCATGGATTCACCAAGGGCAAGTCATGCCTGACTAATCTAATTGCCTTCTATGACGAGATAACTGGCTCTGTGGATGAAGGGAAAGCAGTGGACGTGTTGTTCCTTACTTTAGCAAAGCTTTTGACACGGTCTCCTACAGTATTCTTGCCAGTAAGTTAAAGAAGTATGGGCTGGATGAATGGACTATAAGGTGGATAGAAAGCTGGCTAGATTGTCGGGCTCAACAGGTAGTGACCAATGGCTCCATGTCTAGTTGGCAGCCGGTATCAAGTGGAGTGCCCCACGGGTCAGTCTTGGGGCCAGTTTTGTTCAATATCTTCATAAATGATCTGGAGGATGGTGTGGATTGCACCCTCAGCAAGTTTGCAGATGACACTAAACTGGGAGGAGTGGTAGATATGCTGGAGGGTAGGGATAGGTTACAGAGGGCCCTAGACAAATTGGAGGATTGGGCCAAAAGAAATCTGATGAGGTTCAACAAGGACAAGTGCAGAGTCCTGCACTTAGGACGGAAGAATCCAATGCACCGCTACAGACTAGGGACCGAATGGCTCGGCAGCAGTTCTGTAGAAAAGGACCTAGGGGTTACAGTGGACGAGAAGTTGGATATGAGTCAACAGTGTGCCCTTGTTGCCAAGAAGGCCAATGGCATTTTGGGATGTATAAGTAGGGGCACTGCCAGCAGATCGAGGGACGTAATCGTTCCCCTCTATTCAACATTGGTGAGGCCTCATCTGGAGTTCTGTGTCCAGTTTTGGGCCCCACACTACAAGAAGGATGTGAAAAAATTGGAAAGAGTCCAGCAGAGGGCAACAAAAATGATTAGGGGACTGGAACACATGACTTATGAGGAGAGGCTGAGGGAACTGGGGATGTTTAGTCTTCAGAAGAGAAGAATGAGGGGGGATTTGATAGCTGCTTTCAACTACCTGAAAGGGGGTTCCAAAGAGGATGGCTCTAGACTGTTCTCAGTGGTAGCAGTTGACAAAACAAGGAGTAATGGTCTCAAGTTGCAGTGGGGGAGATTTAGGTTGGATATTAGGAAAAACTTTTTCACTATGAGGGTGGTGAAACACTGGAATGCGTTACCTAGGGAGGTGGTGGAATCTCCTTCCCTAGAAGTTTTTAAGGTCAGGCTTGACAAAGCCCTGGCTGGGATGATTTAGTCGGGGACTGGTCCTGCTTTGAGAAGGGGATTGGACTAGATGACCTCCTGAGGTCCCTTCCAACCCTGATATTCTATGATTCTATGATTCTAAGGGGTGTGGGGCTTGGGTCCTGGCCCTTGGCCCCACGGTCCACTCCCTGGCTGCTGGCCCAACTTCCTGGCTGCTGGTTCTGTGCCTGGGGCCCCATATCTGGGGCCCCACTCTTGGTCCCATGCCCAGGGCTCTGATCTTGGGGTGCTGGCCACAGGCCCAGGGCCCCACACCTGGCCTCTCACTCCCAGGGCTCTGCTTGTGCAGTCCCAGTCACTGGCCTCACAGCTGGGGCTCTGCTACTGGCCTCACATGCAGGGGCCCCGTGCCTGGGGCTCCACTCCTGGCCCTGTGCCCGCCTCCAGCCTTTGCCCCCTTACTGGTCCCCCCCACGCACCCCCCCAACCCGGGGTATGGGGCCTAGCTTTCAGCAACCTCACTATTAAAAGGGTTCCACCGCCAGTGGTTATAGTTTCAGAGCAAGTACTTTTACAGTTACAGAGAAAAAGTTAAAATATTATCTTATAACATGGGATATAGACATTAGAAGTGAGATGAATGCATGCAGCAACCTACAAGCATTTCATAGAGCCTAAGCACTAAATACATTCTTATAGGTCTGATACCTATTTTGAGCGAAACTAACGTACAGGTGACCAGGTCTGGTCTCCAGCTACAAGGCTGTCAGGTCACAGCTAATCCTTGCAGCCTGGGCAAGAACTGGGGTATTAGTGATTGTCATATAGCTCTAGTTTAAATGTAGCTTCCATTTACAACCCTTCTTTTTTCCCAGATGCTCATACCTTTCTCAAACAAAATTATTTTGGACTGAAATTTTCCATATTGATTTTGCCCAGAGCCATATTCTTATTTTGGGAGGTAGCAACGTGGAGGATGGGAGGTTAAAAGTATCAGTAAAATCCATGGGTTCATTTTGATTTCTTCATATTTGTCTTATACTTTCGGATAAAAAATTGTTAGTGGTAGTGTTGTAAATTGCAGTGTTCTGGAGAATTACCGTAGAATACTGCAGACCTTTTATTTAATAAAACAAACAAACAAACAAACAAACATTTTGTGAATCAAATCAACAATTAGATTAAGAACCATTTTTGATGTTGATGATCACCCTTTTTTCCCCTCTTATTCTTCACATACCAGACAGAAGAGATATAAACTCTCTTGCTGAATAAATCAACCACTAACTCACAGAGGTTGGGAAGAATGTTCCATGATGGGCAGATTATTCCATAATTGTCCACTATTCTTGCAGCGTTCTCTGTTAGAGACCAGATGTTGGGCCACTGCCCTGTTTCTGTATGGGACTTCCTATGTTCCAGATACAGGAACTTTTTCTGACTATTCTCAGATTGTTTGGTGACACGGAGAAGTAGGTGGTTTGAATGGGTATTTCATTCCATACCATTTCTAATTACAACTCTGTTCTCACTCCTGACTACCTAGACAGAGATTTCTTGCTTAACAAATCCTAAGGATTCTTATTTTTAAACTTAAACTTGTATTTTCATGGCGTTCTAAACCACATTGGCAAGTTCATGCAATTTTATTACTCACTTGGCTCTGTATTTTCTAGTTGTTAGCTGAGGTGTTCAGCATATTCCAGTTGCCCACTCCCCTTCTGTCTGATCCAGCATCTGAGCCAAGCACTGTGGGCACCCATGGGGTGAACTTGGCAGCTGTGCAGCCCAGATGCTGAGCTCTAGCATGTAATTTTCCAGCAGCAGCATCTGGGTGTTTGGTTGGCCTTTTATCTGGCTTATGCTGACAGTCATGGTGGCTGTAGAAAGTCTGTGAGGCTGGCACAGGATTATTCTGTTGGTCTATCTTGTCCTCCCAAATGCCATTTTCTTATTCATTCACATTTAATTGTCAAAAATTTATCGCCTGCTATACGCCCGAATAAAGGGCTGAAGTAAATTCTCCTTTGTGATCTATGTATGGTATGGAATGGAACCTTTATATATAGCAAAGGCTTTTTTTTCATGCTCATACTATATATCCTTAACACAAGAACAAAAGAATAGCCATACTGGGTCAGATCAATGGTCCATTTAGCCCAGTATCTGGTCTTCTGACATTGGCC
Organism: Chelonia mydas; assembly: GCF_015237465.2. NCBI lineage: Eukaryota > Metazoa > Chordata > Testudines > Cheloniidae > Chelonia > Chelonia mydas. The sequence continues at coordinate 57,746,476 of NC_051245.2, read as the reverse complement.
GATGCCAGAAGCTTCAGTGGGAACGAACAGAACAGGGCAATATATTGAGTGATTCGTCCTCTGTTGTCCAGTCCCAGCTTCTGGAGTTGTACTTATATTTGCTAGTCTTAATCTCACTGTTATCATGTCCCCATTTGCTTTGTAAATCAGGAGCAAAACCATAATAAAATTATTCAGTGGTTAGCATACGTGTGCACAAGACATTTCTTTGTGATTATAGCCCTAGGCTCTACTGCTTCTAATTTTAGATCCAGACCATCACAATCCAATTCATATCTCATATTCCATATTCATTGTTTGAATCAAAGAACAAGGCTATTATAGCTATACCAGTGGGGTTTTGTCTTTTAATCAGATTATTAAGACAGCATGAGTTTCTGTTTTTAATACAACTCTTCAGGAAATCAGAAATACTTATTTATTTTATGGCCTCTCCAAAACAAGACCATATGAAGTGGTTTGGAAAAGTTCTCTTAATTCCTGTTCTTCCCTGCCTAAAATAATTTTTTCCCCCCAGAAATTAAACATTAAACAAATTGCCCTCAAATAGGAAAAGACCAAGATTTCTTCCCCTCTCTGCCTTTCCCAGACCACTTCATGCATTTCTAGTGGATATAATAAATAATTATAAAATAAATGAGGGTTCTGACACAGTCACAACAATAAATAAAATGATGTATTTTAATGGAAATTAAGCTAAGTTTCAGTAAAGCAGCAGTTTACTTGTACACTGAGTGGGGAAGTGGATTTCTCCTGCTCCCCCATCTCTGGTGTGAAAATTGAAAAATATGTAAACATGCTGGATGTCCTTGCTATGCAAAACACAACTCCCGATACAGTAAGATATGTGACACCTATCTCACAGACAGGAGCTTGCAATCCTGTTCATTAATTTTATCACTAACATAAACTTTTAATATGCATATGATCAGTATATGGGACTTCCAGGGCAGCTTAAAATGACTGTAACCTGTAATTACTGTTCCTGTACTTGATTATAATAATCTGATTGCAATTATTCAGCGATTTTAATACAAGCCCTGAGCTACATAACAATAATTCAAGTGCAGTGATTAGAAACATGTTTCTGTTTGGCTGTGAAATGATGTTTTAATCCACACTGATTCAGGGATCTGGCTACAGTTTTGTCCATGTAATTAGGGCACATTTATACAGTCAAATAGAATAACTTTAGTTTGAAGTGAACTTAATTCACGCAAAGACCCTATATAAGTCAAAATAGATCACAAGCATGACTCCCTTATACCCAAGCAGGGCAAAGATAGCCGTAGAAGCCTGGTTTGACCATTACAATGAACTATGCTAATTTTCAGATGAAAATGCAGAAGCACATGGAAAAATTGGAGAAACCAGTAGACTGCAATATGGTAGACTCATTTTACTAGAGGTCCAGAAGTTTTATTGAATATTTTATCATTTGGTGTCCTGGATGGCCTCATAATTTAAGCAGATAATCAGGAGTAGTAATCCAACTAGAGAACTATTCCTAGAAGAAAGCTTTGAAGAAAACGTTAAGTAAACATAGAATGTGAGAGTAGGTTACAAAAAGGAGAGGTGTCATTTTGTTCATTGTCCTTCCTGGCACCAAAACCCAAGATGAAATCTCCCTCATATAAATTAAATATAAGAGGGAATAACACACAATTTCATAACTTTATCATATTTAGAGTTCACTAAACAACAACATGGAATGGAAACCTTGACTGGACCTGAAGATTTGGACCAAAGAACAATACCCCTTGAAAATGTAGTATAATCTAACAGTAAAGTGATAGAGTAGTTCCAAATTAAAGATGCATTACCAGAACATGCATGTGATATCATAAATCAAGGAGAATACATTTTTAGACACTGTCTTGAGCTAGTGAAAAAAGTATACTAAAGCTAAGTATGTGAAAGTTATCTGCAAGAACCAAACCCAATGGACTTCCCTTGAGAAGCGGAATCTTAAGGCTCTGCAAGCACATGTAACAAGCAGCCAAGTTTACTTCAAGGTGCTTTAGGATTCAGAAGAAATACAGCAGCAATATGCAAAACTAAGAGAACTCAGATTGCTCTCTTAAGGCTCTGATTGCAGCAATAAAGACAAAATTATCATCACTATGAAATCATGTATTACCATTAACAAAGTTATATTAGTAGTACTGGTATTATGATAGCAGGTAGAGGCCCCAAACAAGATTGTGGCACCTATATGAACACACAGTAAGAGACAGTCCCTGCCCTGAAGACTCTACAGTCTAAACAGAAAAGACAAACAACAGGAATGAGGAGAACAGAAATTAAATGACTTGCCCGAAGTCACACAGCAGATCAGAGGCCTCCTGACTCCCACTTCAGTGCCCTATCCATTAGACCACGCTGCCTTTGGCCAGATTCTTTGTTCCTTGGCATAGCCTAATGGAAATGAAGCACCAGGCCTTCCTCCCACTTGACAGATTTTCTAACAGTTGGGGTTTCGGTACTTTAACCAGATAAGCTAAGGGCAAAGACTCCAAGGAAAGTTTGTGTTGGGTCTCTAAATCTGCAGAAATACTATTTGAGACAATCATATATCCATGTGCTGCATTTAAGTATATAAAGGCATCACAGTCAAAAGCGCAACTGCATATATGAACCATGGACTTGACTACTATCACCAAAATACAATTCAGGACACTACTCCAGATATGAACTGTCCCCTACCAGTTCACAGCTCATATCCTCTGTGTGCCAATCACGAGAGAGGAACATGATCACACAGGTCAGTAGGTCTGACATTCCATCCAGCACAAGGTAATAGTGTACACACACATAAGCAATTACAAGGTATTCAAGAGAGCAACAGGGAAGATGGCTGAGAAAACTGACTAAAGAAACTTAGAAACAGACAGATAAATTTATTTGAGATCAATACAGATTGGTGACTGTTTACCACCATATAGAGTAAAAATCACTTGTGGGGAAATGTATCACTGATGTGCTATTAACTCAGCCAGACAAACATGGGATCTAAAGCAAGTTCAAGAGTGGCCAAATGGTCCACTACATGGCAATTGCAGCACAGTGGGCAATCTTCCAGCCCACCAGCTCTGCACAGCCCAGTTCCACACCAAGTGTCAATGCAAAGCATGCACCACTGAACATTACAGCTTTCTTAACATATATAAAAATAGTGCAGGATTTGTAGCACCAGTTTTGAATGTGGCATGCCAACAAGCCTGGATTCAGTTTTGCAGACAATAGTGCCAGCATGATCTGAGCCGTAGGCTATGCTTTTTAATGTCTATGTACTAACAGTGATTTAAAAGATCAATATTTGCAAGGGGCAGGATGCAAGATCTAAGGATACTTTGACTATTCTGACAAAATCAGGAAAAAAATATGACCCAACTCCTGGAAGAAAACAATTACATAAGAATGGCCATACTGGGTGGTGTTAGAAAAATGTTGTGTTGGTATTGTTTAAATGTGTTTAATTAGTTGTTTTAATAATGTATATATGATAACAGTTATGTAAATCACTGGCTCTAATGAAATCTAATATGGAGTATAATCATATATGACCCTTAGATTCCATCTTTGTAAGCGAATTTGTTTACAACTTAGACACTGGAGTCCCCTGGCTCAAACCGGACAGAAGCAGTTTTTCCCATCAAAACCAACCCCTAACGCTCTATTCCATCAGAACTTTTCCCGCCTTAAAGATTATATAAGATCTCGCTCAGCGCCTGCGCGGAACTATCCATTCCAGCGGCAGCACATGCATGGTCGGGTCTTCTCAACATTCCAGAGCTAACAAGAAGAACATCGTCTATCCCAAAGCGAGACAGAGGAAGGAGAGACCTGTCATCATCATCATTCATGCCACAGCGAAACCATCTTACCTGTGAGGGAATCCTGCAGCTTTCCTGGTATCCATCATCCCAGAGGGTCTCCCCGCCTGCAACAAAGTCCACCAGTTGTCAGGACTCCCCAGTAGTCCTCCTTGAAGGCTCCCAATCAGCCAGAGAGCTGAAGGTCCTGGGCCTCGTGTCGGTGCATAGCATCCACTGCGCCTGAATGTAGTAGGAGAGGTTTCTGTATTGGGGTTTCACTTATTATTTTTCTGAACACCAAGGGAGGTTTTGTGGGTCTGAGCTTCAATCTCCTAAACCCAGTCACTGTTTCATTGTATTGGTTAGGTTTGTGTTTCTTTTCTCCCCTGCCACATTTCTCCCAGTTTTCTGAACCTTTACCCTGAATACACTTACCTTTGTTTGCACATTATCAGCTTGTCTTCTCTTTATTTTATTTACGTTACACAAGGAAGGAGGGACACCCTTACTGTAAGCTAAATCCACTGGTGACAGATACAGGAGGGAGTTGAGTCTGCACCTTCTGAGAAAAGGGGCTTTCCTTTTATCTCCTCTTTACCATTTCTAAAGTTTTCCTTTCTGAAGCATTGCCTTATTCCCCTTGAGGTAACAGTGGGACCAAAGATCCAACCAGCCCAGCATCCCATCCTCCGACAGTGGCCAACCAGGTGCCCAAGAGGGAATGAACAGAACAGGCAATCACCAAGTGATCCATCCCTGTTGCCCATTCCCAGCTTCTGGCAAATTTACAGAAATATAAAGATCAGGAAGGTCCACTTTTTTGAAATTTCAAATTCCAAGAAATAAATGTTTGACAGTTTTCATTAACAGTAAACTTTGGCTTCTAAGCATAAGATCTGTAACACGAGATGTTACGGATACTTTCACTTGAGACTCAGTGCATAACCCTGATACCACCAATATCCAAATGCATCTTTCTCTACTTCTTGTTGAGATGAGTACATCTCTGATACAGGCAAATGCAACTCCATTGACTTCAATGAGGTTGCACCTGTTTACATCAAAAATTAATTTGGGACTCAGTCTGATAGAAAGTTAATTTCTTGACAGAATCTAGAAATGTGAAATGTCATAGAGAATGAACTGTGTGGTAGGTCAATCTGATCAAAATATTAATTGCACAAAATTTTAATCAAATGTGACTTTTTTCTGTTTGCAAATAGTTCACAAACAATTAATTGGCCCCAATCCTGAATTGTACCCAAACTGTGCTTGGCACAACTAAGAAGAGGAGCAAAGGTGGCTTTATGTCTCTTTTATGCCCCCTATGTAAGGGCATGACTAGAATCTGGGCCAGTCCTAAAAATAATTTAAAGTAGCCTCAGAACTCTCCTTTCTTTCTGACTGGTGTTGTGGCTTTCTGGGCTTTCCATTTCATCCTAACAGTGGCAGGGCTATCAGCAGCCTTTTCATGTGATGTCAGAGGACAACAATGTGGCTGCAGAGGGATATGCATAGCTATGCCATGGCTAAAGCTTGTTCCATAAGGCAGTAGTGTTGGGAGTTGATTCCCACTTTAATATTTGAAGAAACTTTGCCATTCCTCCTGGAGCTGAAAGATATCTGAAGTTTCTCCAGGAAAGAACCTCCTTCTTTCGTTAGCAACAAATGATGCTGAATGCAGTGTAAGGTGCTGGAACTTTATTAAGCCTCATGCACTGTTCCCACCCCTGTGTCTGTGTTGCTTCCTACCTACCTCCCTGCATTCCCTGTTCTGCTGGTGACACCTCAATAACATTCCCTCCAGAGAATATAGCTCTCTGACTCCATTTCCACTCACCATGATACACCCCTGATGCTTGAACATTCACCTCCAAACCCAGCCTGTCCCTTTCCTCTTCACTGCTGCTGCTGTTCAAGAGTTTTGGGGGCAGAAAGCCACTGATTTCAAAGCATTCTCCTTGTCTCTCCCACTCTCCACTTCAAAACACCCAATGACAAACTTATGCAAGTTAGCTAGGCAAGCATTTTCAGAACACATTCATGAATAAATTCACTTCCTCAAACATTCAAGCCAACACAACCCCATCACCTGAATGTTTGTGGAGCAGAAAGTAAAAAGTTTGACCATTCTAGTAAAGTTGTCTTGCCATGCCCCATCCCTCCCTTATTTCCTATTTTTTGGGTGGGAATTCCCTTCTTCTGTGTGTGTACACACAGACACACACGGCTGTGATGCCTCTGAATAAAGCAGCACAGTACCCAGCCTGCAGTACAGTGATGAGAGAATCTGTTTTTGTTGAACTGAGTGATCCCTTTGCCAAAAAAGAGTTGCACTGAATTGTGATTTGGGATTTGCAAAACATCTTTTCATTGCATTTCCCCCACTCCCACTATTCAGCCAGAGCTAGTACTGGCAATGATAAATCCAGGTCTTAAAAGAGAATTAAGACCCTGTATTTCACTCATCCTCTGAAGCACATCATCAATCTTTACAATGTTCCAAAGCAGCTAGGTGCATTTCATGACACAATATGATTTATTTGGATACCAAATATCCACCAGCCACTTTTTCAGATGTATCAGAACACCAAATTACCCATAAGCACAATATTTGAGTGCTACCTTAATGGGCTGAGTTACTACATTTCTAATAAGAGTTATCATTTTGATTCTATAAACAGTATGGACATGCACAACTATGAACACAAGTGACTAAAATATTTTGGAAACCTCTGTTTCTATCCACAAACTGGAGAAGGAATGATGAGCTATACGAATTCCCCTCCCACTCCACGGAAGGATGGCAATATCTTTTTTGCTGGCTCAGTAAATATCTGGTTTGGTTTAGATTACTGACAGGGCAAAGGTTTGAACTCAACTTCAAAATATTTGTCAACCCTGTCTATCTATCCAGTAATGATCACAGAAGTGTGATCCAATAAAAGGGTGTTATCCAAGAAGCAGTTCTATACCAAGAATTAATAATTAAGGACTTGAAAAGTAGTATGCCTTTTTCATTTATTAACTTAGGTTGCATGATGTGGGAAAAGACCTTTTTCAAATCTTTTTAGAACTCTAATGAGCACATTTCAAGAGATTACTACCACCTCCTCAATTTAACCAGCCTCTCAACCACTGCTTCAAGGGAATCACATGAGTACTTGACCTCTAAGATTTTAAGAAGAAAAACAAACTTCATAAAACTTAATCACATTAGTTAAAGCTGGAAGGATGTTTTAATGCTCCTCCAAAGCCACCAAGTTCCATTACCTGAAACCCATCAACATAATCCTTCCTTAGGAAGAAAGGAATGAATCAAATTGAAAAGATTTGTAATTGAATTATCCTCAGTCTCAGGGCAATTAGAACCATTTTTATTGGAACACCTAGATATAACCTTGACTGTTTCTAATTAGTCTATCAACTCAGATAATAAGAAAATGTGGTAACACTTTTACAGTGTTGTAAATTGAAACGAGTTCATATTTGTTGATAGTATGTGCACTGTAAAAGTGTCTATGTGGGGAGGAAGGCTCAGACAGAATAAAGATGAACAAAGTAGAATGCAGAGCTAGGACATAAAATATGTCCAGTAATGAATTTCTTTTGCTCCTTTGTGTAAGGTTATAAATTCACTATCTCAGTCACGTATTTCTTTTTACAACTGGTAAATATTTTAGTTAATTGAAGGTATTTAAAAAATGAACTACTAAAGAAACTAGTACAACAGCCAGATCTAGAATAGCTTAAAAGAAAAAGTCTAGCAAAACTTGCAAACTCTGGTCCTATCAAATATAATATTTGATTGTGGTTTGTTTACAGGCAGTTTATATGGAAATTTGAATTTCAGACAGAGTCAAAAAGCAAATTCAGGCGTAATACACAAATCACTAAAGCAGCAGGTAAATACCATGAAATATAATTCTTCATTTTCTACTCCCATTTTCTTCTTATATTTAGAATGTTAAAATTTCTTTTGCTTCTTTATTCTACTACTTTGATATGTGGAAAGCGTGGTGACTTTGGAAGATGAGGTGCACTATGGAATTAGCTTTCCAGGTAATCACTGCTGCAGTTATTGTTACTTGAATGTATATGGTTACTTTTATATTTTTATTTTAAAGAGCCTCCCATGCTCTAGAGCAGTAATCTTTAAAAAAATGATCTTTCATATCTCTGTATTCACTTTGTTGTTAATTTAATGGAAGAAAAGGCTCTTGGACAGGGGAAAAAAGTTTGGCTGCCATAGATGAACGGTATAATGGGTTGTCTTTAATGACATCACACATATCCAGGTTCTGAAAACATATCTATTGTTCCTAATAAAATTTCATATTCTTAGCTTAAAATGAATGGCTACACTGAGGCTCAGATTTAAACTTAATACTTTAGTACAGTCACTTAGTTTTTAACGGCATTAAAATATTTACATATTTAGAACGCTGGAGAAGCTGATGTGCCCAAACTTTGACTCTTCTCTTTTTCTTAGGGACAAGTCTTGCCTTCTCTGTAACTATATAAGAAGCCATTGCCACTGTTGAACCAGTGTAGGAGGTAAACAAATAAGAACATGAGAATGGCCATACTGGGTCAGACCACGGTCCATCTAGCTCAGTATCCTGTCTTCCAACAGTGGTGCTTGCCAGATGATTCAGAGGGAGTGAATAGAACAGGGCAATTTATCAAATGAATTACCCCTGGTCATCCAGTTCCAGCTTTCAGCAGTCAGAGGTTTAGGGACACCCAGAGTATGGGGTTGCACCCCTGACCATCTTAGCTAAAAGCTGTTGATGGACCTGTCCTTCATGATCTTATCAAAATCTTTTTTTTTTAAACCAGTTATACTTTTGGCCTTTACAGCATCCCCTGGCAAGGAGTTCTACAGATTGACTGTGTGTAGTGTGAAGAAGTACTTCCTTTTGTTTGTTTTAAACCTTATGCTTATTAATTTTATTGGTGACTCCTGGTTCATGTGTTATGGGATGGGGTAGATTACACTTACTTATTTTCTCCACACCAGTCATGATTGTATAGACTTCTATCATATCCCCTCCTTAGTCATCTCTTTTCCAAGCTGAACAGTCCCAGTCTTTTTAATCTCTCCTCACATGAAAGCTGTTACATATCCATAATCATTTTTGTTGCCCTTCTCTGTACTTTTTCCAGTTCTAATATATCTTTTTTCTGAGATATGGGAACCAGAACTGCATGCAGTTTGCAAGGTGTGGGAGTACAACGGATTTATATAGTGACATTATGATATTTACTGTATCATTATCTATCCCTTTCCTAATGGTTCCTAACGTTCTGTTAGCTTTTTTGGCTGCACTTCACACTGAACAAATGTTTTCAGAGAAGTATCCATGATGACTCCTTGAGTGGTAACAGCAAATTTAGACTCCATCATTTTGTATGGGATAATATTTTCCAATGTGCTTTACTCTGCATTTATCAACACTGAATTTCATCTGCCATTTTGTTGTCCAGTTACCCACTTTTGTAACTCTTGTAACTCTTTACAGTCAGCTTTGGAGTTAACTGTTTTGTTAGTTTTGTATTATCTGCAAATTTTGTCACCTTACTGTTTAGCCCTTTCCCCAGATCATTTATGAATATGTTGAACAGCACTGGTCTCAGTACAGATTCTTGGGGTATCCCACTATTTCCCTTTCCACTGTGAAAACTAACAATTTATTCTACCTTTTGTCTCTGATCTTTTAACCAGTTACTGATCTACAAGAGGACCTTCTCTCTTCTACCATAACTGCTTATTTTCCTATATAGCCTTTGTTGCTGGACCTTGTCAAAGACCTTCTGAAATGGGGAGTCTGCACAGGGAACACAGAATCCTACCTGCTGTAACCCTGTAGTGGGCGTTTCCAGCTGATAAAATTATCACAAAATCTCATGCTACTGGGTATTTTCCTTAAAGCCTTAGCTCTTGGAGTCACCTGATTGTGTGACAATCTCAGCTTTGATTTTAAAAAGTTATTTTCTGGGGTAAAATTTTCAAAAGTGCCTAAAGCACTTAGGCTCCTAAGTTTCATTATCTTTCATCTGGACATAGGCCCCTAAGTCACATAGGTGCTTTTGAAATTTTTACCTTGACTTCTCACAGTTGCAGAGAAGTGAAGCCAAATAAAATACACCCTTCTTTCCCCCTCTGTAATGTGGTTTTGGTGAAGGGGAAAGATTTAGTTCATATAAATATATTTTTAAATATTTTAAAAAATACAGTATGTAACAGGTTTGTTCTTCCACAAAAAGAACTGATTATTTAGCGGGCCAGCAGCAACCCTATCAGAACAAGACTATATGTGTGCACACATAAAATGGAGGAAGAAAAATACGGTTTCAATCATTTAATCAGGAATGTGAAATTTTTGTACTAAATTGTGGATTTTAAAAAAATTGTATTATGATATTCAAAAATGTCAATTTTGGTGTAAAAATTCCACTAAGGAATGCCCATTATTTCCCTAAGGAAAAAAAAAAGGCAATTTTGACGTATTGGCATCAAAAGCACATGGAAATTAGAATTTTTCTCATGTTTCCAGGAAAAAATAACCACTTAGTGTAAATGGCACAAACTGAAATGTATAGCAGCCAAAATTGCGTGACATTAAATTTCAAAATTTACATAAAATTTTCAAAATAAAGTGATCCAATTTTGCATAATTCTAATTACAAACAAAAACAAGTAAAAGCCTATTTTAAAAAGAATTACAAAAACACTTTGATGGTATCCTTTAAGGTTAGCATTCATTTTTAACAAGATCCAATATGATTTGGAGAAATTATACTGTGATCTAAATAAATAATAAATGATATCCTACATTTGCAGTCCAATATATATAGTGCCTTTCATCCTTAGGGATTCCAAAGTGCTTTATGCTAATGGTATCCTGTGTAAACACACACAAGATATTATAGACACACAGCAGATTTCATTACAACCCCTACTGAAATAGGGAAGATGTGCTTAACGATGCTCAGAACCACTAAACAGTTTGAAGTGGGAAAGAACATTTTGTATGATAGAAACTACAAAGGGGAACTTTGGCAGGTGGAACAAACCTGGGCAGTATTAGGAAGTCATGATCCCCCAATACCAGTCTCTTTATTTCACACCTGTCTCATGTCATCTGCTGTCTGGATGTCAGCTGCTCTCAGCAGCCACACATTACACTTTGATGAGGGGCTTACTGAATTTAAAGGTACTGCAGGTACTTTAAGATATCAATAACAGATGGGAGTTTTATTATTAATGGACTTAATGTCTACGAGTTGCTCTGTAGAGTTGCAAGGAAACAACAAGAGGAAAAACATTGGTGGAGAGTAAGTACATTCTCTAACCAGAGAAACATTAACATGCCACTTTTATTTTCCTCTACTGACAAGGCTGGAGTGAGGTAAAAGTGCCTCACTGCATTAAAACCTTACCTTAAGGTTAGCAGACATCAAGCTGTGGCTAAGGCATTAAGGAACAATACAGTTCTAACCAGTAGAGAAAAATCAAGAGATAAGTTGCTGAAGAATTGTCTATGTTTTACGTTGTAAAGTGCAATACCTCAAACTTTGCTATTGTCTTTATTAAGGGTTAGATGTTAACATCAGGCTTCATAACAGTGCAATTAAGTAATAGTAATAGAATAATGTAGCAACAGAGAGGAGTACAGAAATATATTAACATCTAACACTGTCAGCAAAAAATGCTAGAGGGCACATTTATGTGGCCACCTGAGCTGGTGAATTTTTAAAACTATGGTTTTAGAAGACACATGTGGCACTTACGAGAAGAATATGGAGATCCAACAGCTCCTAATCCTCAAGTAATTTAATTTCTATTATATATACACTCACAAAAGCCAAAGAGAGCTAGAGAACATGTATGAAGTAGGGAAGTGTTTTGAAGATATATCTATATATATTAGTGTATTATACCCATAAAATTTGTTAAAGGGCTAAGATTGCAGAGTCAAGCACTCAGAAATTAGTTTATGCCAGAATTAAGGGGCTGCCTGTTTATATACATTATGCTCATGGTTTAAAAAAAAAAAGATACCAAAGAACCTCACACTCATTCAGTGCACAGCACAGAATAGATTGGTAACTAGTATTTCTTTTTATGCTCATCATTCAATATGTGGCCCTATGATTTATTTATTGCACATCATCCAAGCCCTGCACTGAATCCAAAATTAATTTTCTCAGGGTTTTTGTCATTCATCACCGTAATATCTGAATGTTTCACAAACAATTGGTGAATTTATCTTTGCAACATCCATGTGACACAAAGGGGTATTATCCTCCTGGAGAACTGAGGAACAGAGATACTAAATCTAAAGTTGCCAAAAGCGTCCACTGGTTTGAATGCCCAGCATGAGATGCCTAGGGACTGATTTTTTCAGAGTATTTTGTAGTTCATAGGACCTTATTTATACATTTAAATCACAGTTCCCTGTTGACTTCAGTTGCAATTTAAGTGTTATTTGTGAGAAACAAATTGCCACCAAAATGTTGGTTTAAGTGTCTTGCCTACTATCATATAGGAATTCCTTTGTAGATAGTGGAGATAGAATGACACCCTGGAGAATGGCAGTGAAGTGCTTTAACAGTAAAACCATCCTCTCTTTTCCTGCAAGCCCCTGTCTCCTTGACTAGATATGATACAATTTTTTAAATTCCCTGAGTTACTGTTCATCCTGTGCCCTTACTGAGGCAGGGGTCATTTGGATGCCATTCTACAGTCACAGGTTTTGTAAACAAACTTTAAACCAGACAAAAAGATTAAAGATTTGCAAGTTTCTATTAAACCTATACAAACCGAGAGAAAGCACTTTTTTTTAAATTCCCTGAGCACAGTTCATTCTGTGCCCTTACTGAGGCAGGGGTCATGTGGATGTCAATAGGATTTGATCACGTAATTAAAGACCGTATCATAATGCAGGCTCAAAAAGAGGCCAAATTAAAGTTGCACCATTAGGCTGTCATACACACGTGTAGGCAGTACGACTTAGTGGTCAAAGCAGAAGTCTGGCCTAGTGGTCAAAGAAGAATCAGAGGGCAGAATTGGAGCCATGGTTAGGAGGGAAGCCAAGGGTCGGAACCAGGAGCCAGAAAAGAACCAAAGGACAGAGCCAGAGGCATGGTCAGGAGAAAAGCCACTGGCAGAGCCAGGAGTTCAGAGGGAAGCAGGAACTAGGGCTGAAGCAGAGCAGGCAAGGGTTGGAGCAAAGGCTAGAAAGGAAGTAGGTCTTATTTAGTTGCAGGCATGGATCACATTGAGCAGCCACTGTGTTACTGTTGCTACAGGGCTTCAGTGGTGATCTGTTGGCTCTTCTGACCAATCAGGGAGCACAGTCACTTAGTAAGTATTTATTGGGTCCAGCCAAGGTCACTGGGTTGGCACAGAGGCAGCTGAGTTCTTGACAGTGCCTGCCTCCCTCTCCTACGGGCCGTTGGCCCTGACTCGTCATGGTATCTTTGGTGAAATTCCCACAGAAGTTTGGAAGTGTGAAAATTTTCTTTGGGATCTCAGGACCTCTCTTCTGTTCCCCTTCCAGTCTACCAGATACTGGAGCGTCCCCTGGACCCATCAGGAGTTGAAGGCCTGATGGACTTGTTGTAGCCAAGAATTAAAAATATGAAGTATATTTAGAAGATAGAGGTGAAATATATAATCTTAATTAATATGGTAACACAGTTACCTACAAATGGTAACTATTGGATGTAAATGTTAGGGAGTAAAAGAGAGACTAATGAAAGTAGCCTGTGAGAAATGGGGCACTCTAAATTAGTGAGATGTGGAAGTATGGCTAAGGAAAAAGGGGTTGGAATCCTTATGCATATGTATGAGCTTTAGTAGGCATAAACATAACTCAGGATAAAAGGAGTTGCCTGGCCTGTGTTCTGGGAAAGAACACATCAGAAGATGCTAGGATGACAACCACTGGTGACGGAGATAATGACTAAACACTCTAGGGTCCCCTAGCAGGACATGTGAGTGAGGCTAGTCATAGGGCTAAAACATTTTGCACTCTCTTTTGATCTGCTATGCTACTTCAACGTTTATGGGATTGTTTATCTGCTTAGTGGATTTGTTAATAAAGAGACTTGTGATAAATTTCAGTTGTGTCTTGTATGCTTCTAGGGTCTCTCATTCCGATGATACTGATAATATTCCTGATACTGTAGTCCTCAGGAATCTGAGCTATTCTTGACCATTGTTCTCTAAGAGAATAATTAATATATCAACCCATCAATAAGGCCACGCTGTGGACAATTACTGGGAGGCTGGTCTACCTAGTTCAGGAAGCAGTTGTCGACAAATGATTTGAGGAGGAAAAGATGAAAGGATGAATCTTGAGGGATTCTGGAAGCTGAAACTTGAAGGCTACTGGGTTTATTTGTTCCATTATTTGAAAAGGACTCAGGTATTGGTGGTCAAGCTTGGCTGAAGGGTGGCTGTTTCTCAGGTTTCAAGTTGAGAGCCAAACCTTATCCTCTACTGGAAGACTAGGGGCAGCTTGTCACTTTCAGCTGGCATAATACTTTTTTGCTTCTTTTGCAGCAAGTAAGTGCACCATGAGTTCCTGGTATGTTTGCTGGAGTTGGTGGACCAGGTCAAGGACTGCTGGGATGGCAGAGTCTTTGTGCAACTCTGGATGGAAATGTGAGTGAACAACAAAATTTGCAAAGAATAGGGTGTGTTGAGTTGAAGTGTGGGTAGAGTTGTTGTATGTGAACTCAGCCAAATACAGCAGTGAAAACCAATCATCCTAATGGAAATTCAGAAAACAGCAGAGGTACAGCTCCAGGATCTGACCAACTCTTTCAGTCTGACCATCTGTCTGTGGATGGTAGACTGTCGAGATGAGGGGCTTGGGGTCAGGAAGGCAGAGAAATTCCTGCCAGAACGAAGAAACGAATTTGAGGTCTTGATCTGAAATGATGCATGTCAGCATGATATGGTATCAACAGATATGCTCCAGGAATGATTAAGCAGTTTCTTGGGCAGACAGAACAATACAGCAGGGAATAAAATGGGCCATTTGGGTCAGGAGATGCACTACGGCGAGGATAACTGAGTGCCCTTGGAAGCACAGTAACTCAAAGTCCATTAAGAGGGTGGACCAATGAAGCAGAGGTATGGGAAAGGGCTGAAGGCGGCCCACAGGCTTAGCTCAGGATTTCTTCATATGGGCACAGATGTTGTATGACCTAATATAGTATTTGACATTAGTTCATAAGGTTAGCCACCAGAAGTACCTAGTGATCAGGTTCTAGGTTTTAAATGGCCGAAATAGCCTGCCATGCGTGAGTCATGGTACAACCTTAGCACCTGAAGCTCGGAGCTGCCCTTGGGAATGTAGAAACATTCCCCAGGATAAAGGAAGTCTTGTTGTAGGTCACTGGTTCTCAAACTTTTGTACTGGTGACCCCTTTCACGTAGCAAGCTTCTGAGTGTGACCCCCTAATAAATTAAAAACACTTTTAAGTATATTTAACACCATTATAAATACTGGAGGCAAAGCAGCGTTTGGGGTGGAGGCTGACAGCTCGCAACCCCCCATGGAATAATCTCACGACTCCCTGAGGGGTCCCGATCCCCAGTTTGAGAACCACTGTTTTAGGTGAAACCTTGAATCCAGGGAAGCACCAGTGTACCTTAGAGTATGGCAGACTGGGCAACAAATGGAAGCAAGGAATAGGTGGCAAGTGAGTGGCTTGCAGGTGACAAGTGAATGTCTTGCAGACAAAGTGGGAGTATTTAATGATGGTGGTGGGAGCTTCCTGCTCTACTTCACTCATCCTTGGGACACAAGGCATCCACCTCACCATTCTTAGTGCTCAGATGGTATGTAACCATAAAGCCAAATCAGGAGAGGAAAAGGCCCAATGAATCTGAAGCTGGCTGAGCCATTGTGTTGGCTATAGATGCTTCAGATTCTAGTTCAGACTTGGACAGAAGCATGAGATCCTTTGAGGAGATGCTGCCATTCCTCAAAGGCAGCTCTGATGGCCAGGAGTTCCTTGCTCAAACATCATAATTTCTCTCTGTGGGAGTGAGTTTCTGTGAGAAAAAGATGCAGGGATGAAAAAGTGGGATGCAGGGATGAAGTAACTGGTGAGGGATGGTAAACTGCGAAAGAACTGCACCTATCGCAAAGTCTGAGGCTCAGCTATAAAGGTCTTTGAAGGATCTGGATAGGTCAGAATGTGGGGAGAAATAAACACATTTTTCAACCACAACCACATTGGACAAGTCACAATCTTGCCATTAGTATCAAATAGATATTTGGGGAAGTCAGTGGCTTCGTGACTTTCACCGCCAGCCCTACACTCAGGACTGGCCTTACCAGTTTGCTGGCCGAGGCGGAAAAGTTTTCAGCATGTCTTCCCCCATGTTTCCCACAAAGACTGAGTACAAAACCACAGTACACAACCTGCTTCTGGCTAATTAGCAGAGGAAAAGAAAACACCAACCAATCAGAATGGGGGGGAAAAAAACAGCATCTGCCCCTACAACTGGCCCTGCCTACACGCCATGATGTTGTGCTAGTGCCTGGGAAACTATAACTGCATGTTAATATACAGTAACTCAGCTCATTAGAATTCACATGCTCTGGTCATTACCATGGGAAAAAAAAAATAGGAACTAATTTTTCCAGCAGTTGCATAAACTTGTATTTCATATAGATACATTTTACTTTTTCATGCACTATTTAAAATCTTCCGTCTTCTTTGGAGTTGCTATTATAACTGCCATTTTTCTCCATTTTCAGCTTTGTACTGTGTTAGAGTATTTTAGTGTTATGTAAAATATATTCAAGCACCTCAAAATTCAAGCTCTTATATTTCAGGATTAGTCAGAGAAGAGATGCACATAAATCTATATGACCAGGAGAGATAACTAGATTGTAAAAGAGTCAATACACATCATAACCCTGAACACCTAACACAAAGATATGAGACAGTTACAGATTATTATGGCATGAAAATCTATGATAAATCTATGCTAAATCTCAGATTATACTGCATACAATGACCCCCTCCCCCTTGCTAAAAATAACATAAAAGCAAACCAAAACACAAGCTACGGAGGCTTAAATTCTGTCCCAATTTTGTCACCAAAAGATAGAATAGTTTAAAGTCAAACGTTATGTGAAGTGCTTTAGATTGCTCTTATGAAAGTCACTATAGAAATATCTTATAGGAATGTCACTTTATTGTATCCTACCATATTTAAGAATTAACTAAAGTAGTACAGCTACAAAAGATGAAGATTTACTGACGTGATCAACCCTGTCAATTACCACTCACCAGCAGTTAATAAGGCAATCTTGAGAAGAGAGACTAGGAGACAAAGAAATAAACACATTATTAAAAAAGGGCTGCATTTAATATCAAGATTTTTTTCATTTTGAGAGATCCTTATATGACAGTATTTTCTTTTTAATAATAGGAACCTTTCATTTAAATGATGCAATCAGTATGCCACAAGCAGTTTCTTTCTTTGGTAGGAGGAGTTAGCAGCTCCAACATTCAATTGACCTGTTTCCAAATAATCTACAGGAAAAAATGAAGATTAAGTCCTCTAACAAGAGCAGTTTTCACAATCTAGCATACAAAGAGAAGGATTCGGTAAAAAGATGAGAGGGGAAGCCGCATTGTGCTGGCTCACTTAAGTCTTATTTCCAATTCACTAAATGTGTTATTTGACTTGGCAAGTGAGCTGGTATGTGTATTAGATCAGCAGGGAGCCTAATCAAGGAGATGCCAAGTTTGCTGCAGCCCCTCTGTGCAGCATTAGCCTCAACTAGTGACCTTAAGCAAAGTGGGTGGTTGAACCCAAAAGAGAATAGCATTAACTTTTGCTTGAAGTTCAGCCTGATTTGAAGTCTCCTTTTGTGTGTTATTCAAAAAAAAAAAAAATGCAAAAAGCATTCAACAGAACTGCATCTAGTCTGCTCAGCACCATCTTCAGAAGCAAGGCTTTACAGAAGCTCGCCTCCATTAATGCTGACACATGCAAAAGAAATGAAAAGCATTAACTCAGCTAAGGCACTTGATTTTGCAGCTGCAGAACAATTCACTTATAACCTAGTAACTCTGAGGATTTTTTTCCACACAGATAAACTGCTAATTTGCTAATTTATACAAGAAGTACTTTCAAATATTACAAGTAAAACAAAAACAAAACATACAAAAGTGTGTGATGTTAGTTCTTTATATCAGAATTTTATAAGCCACAAAGTCTAGAATGCAGACGTCTTTTTTTTTTTAATTCTTCCCCTCATACAGTTCCAAACAGTACAATGTAAAGCTCTCCCTTTCTGTTTGCATGTACTGAGTTTCATTCTACATTCAAAGGTTTTGTAAACAAACTTTAAACCACACAAAAAGATTAAAGATTTGCAAGTTTTTATTAAACCTATACAAACTGAGAGAATGCACTATTTTTTAGTAATCTTAAGAGAAACATTATTCATGGATTTAGAGGTTGGATGTTTTGGTAATCCTGTAGTTTCTTGCTCTCATTTTAAATCCTTTGCTACACTTCTTCACTGTGTCTCATTAACTTGGTTTCCAGTAACCTCAAAGTTTATATAACACCCTTTAAAATAAATTTTCTATGATTCTTTCCCCAGGTGAACTGCCTATGTTTAAGCGGGGGAATAGTCCCACTATTGTGGGGAACTTTCCTGGCTTCTGCACTACCCCGGTGAAGTGGGCTAGCGAAAGGATCTGAGTCCTCACTCCCACTTCCTTTACCCAGTGGCCTCCCTGCCCTTGAGGACTGCCCTTCCACTCTTCTGTCTGGCAGAGTCCTCGTAACCCCAACAAGGCTGGGCCCAGGGGGGGGCTCGACCCCCAACCCTGCTGTGGTCACCTAGTACAGGGGCTAGGGTGACCCCACTCCAGGGTACTCTCTCTGCACTGGGCACTTCTCTGACCCACTGACCATTACATACAATTTAAAGCAAATGAAAGTTATTTAATCAACAATTAATTTTAAAAAGAATAAGGAAAAATGGGAAAGGTTAACGGAAACACATCAACCTGCTCTGTAGCAGGGAACATTACAAACAGCGTCTCTGGAATGTCAGGGCAGTTCACAGTCTGTTCCTTGTAAGTCCCCGGCCTTCTTCTCAGGCCCTGGCTGTGCTGCAGGGATGCTGTGGGTTGGACACTTGCTCTGGTGGTGGCCAAACGCTCTCAGGCTCTAAGTGGTAGGACCCTTCTTCCCAATGTGGCCCCCGCCCTGTCGGGGTTACGATCCAAGCCTGGCCTGCAGAGCCTCTTGGCTGAGGCGTCTCCCTGTGCTGGGCCCGCTGCCCAGGGTCCCCCTCGCTCTCCCCAGCTGCTCACCGCACCCAGCTCCGGACTGCTCCAGCCTCAGCTCCACCACTCTGTCTCTGCACTGCTGCTGCTCTGCCTCCAGCTCCCTAGGCTGCTTCTTTGGCCCGTCTGCCTCTGGTTGCTACAGCTCTGCTCCCAGGACAGGTCTGCTCTGCAGGCTGCTTCTGTGACTCTGCTCCAAGCACTGACCTGCTTCGTGGGCTGCTTTTCTGGCCCCTCTGGTTCTGGTTGCTGCAGCTCTGCTCCCAGGACAAGTCTGCTCTCTCTGGTCTGTGCCTCTGGCTTTGGGGCTGCAGCTCTGCTCCCAGGACAGGGTCTGCTCTCTCTGGATCTGGCCCAGCTCTGCTCCCCAGCTCAGCTTGGGCCCCTGCTTTCTCCTTAGCTCAGCCCCACTCTGTCTGACCCAGGCAAATCCAGCTCACACAGAGGATGGGAACTCCCTGGCCTGACTCCCTGATTAGCCTGCCTGCCCTGTCATTCAGGCTAACCTGGAGCATTGGCCTCTCCCCATTGTTCCTGGGGGCTGTCAGTCTCAGTGTCCTGATTCCCCATCGACCCTTCCACCTTTTTAGTGCTGGGAGCTAGCAACTGAAACATCCCCACTGGATGTTAGTAAGGGGGCAACAGTCCCCTTACATATGCAATATTCTTGTAGGTTAAAGATTTTAATCAGTGAAATTATTACCAAAGTACATGTTATAAATAATGTTATCAGACTCCTTCTACAAATTTTCTCTGTTTTCATTATTTTTCCTCTCACATTTTTACTGTTTCTAGGCCTTTAAGCTAAGATTGCATGCAGTATCAGTTTAATATCTGATCCGCCATCAGGACAGTCTCTACGCAAAAGAATAAATGGACACAAATCTGACATCAGGAATCATGACATTCCAAAACCGGTAAGAGAACACTTCAACCTCTCTGGCCACTCAGTAAAAGATTTAAGGGTGGCAATTTTGCAACAGAAAAGCTTCAAAAACAGACTCCAAGGAGAAACTGCTGAGCTTGAATTAATATGTAAACTAGATACCATTAAGCTGGGTTTGAATAGAGACTGGGAGTGGCTGGGTCATTACACATATTGAATCTAGTTCCTTAAGTTAAGTATCCTCATACCTTCTTGTCAACTGTCTAAATGGGCCATCTTGATTATCACTACAAAAGTTTTTTTCTCCTGCTGATAATAGCTCATCTTAACTAATTAGCCTCTCACAGTTTGTATGGTAACTTCCAACTTATCTGTATGTGTGTATATATATATCTTACTATATGTTCCATTCTATGCATCCGATGAAGTGGGCTGTAGTCCACGAAAGCTTATGCTCTAATAAATTTGTTAGTTTCTAAGGTGCCACAAGTACTCCTGTTCTTTTTGCGGATACAGACTAACATGGCTGCTACTCTGAAACCCATCTAAACATAGTTGGCCGTCTCACCTTCAGATCATGAAAGCTTTCCCCCAGAACCTGTTTCCATTACTTTCTGTGAAGCAATGAGTGCCCTTGGCAAGACATTAATCATCACCTTTGTGATGATACTACATGAAGGGCCAAAACCTAATCCCAGCATACAGCTTGAGTAGCTAGGATGAGCCTGAGGAGAGGTACAGGGATGGGAGTGGGGAGGAAGTGGGGTTTATGGAGTAGCTGTAAAGCTGCTTTGTGCCAAACTACTGTTATAGTCTTCTCTCTCCTCTGTGGGAGGGAGGACAGGAATATTTCCATAATGCTGCATTCTCCCATGATCCAGGCTCACTGCCAGCCAGGGAGATCATGGAGGACAGAGCACTGAGTAGAGGAGCATCACATCCAGGTCCCGCCTCCCCTGGTGGAACCATATTAGTGTTGCTGCCAACAGCTCCTCTACAGCCACAAAGAAAGGGGCTGGATTTGTTCTGGAGAGCATACCCTGGAGGAAATCTACATAATTTGGATCCCCTACTCAGCAACTAGTCCCAGTTGAAATAGGCTTTAATCTAGACAATTATAAAATGTCTTCTGTGTTCCCTATAGAACATAACTTTTTTCATTATGCACAGCCAGAAGAAAATGTGTTACAGTATTAGCTTATTACCCTTAGTAATAAATAGCAATAAACTGTACTTCTATAATGCCTTTTATTTAAGGATCCTCAAAGCATTTTCCAAGCATATCATTCTCCCAGTAATCCTATGAAGTTCTGTAAGTATATTTTATATATGGGTAAAATGAGGGATGGAAAGGTTAAATGACTTTTCCCTATTCTCCCACAGTCTTGCTCAGTGATCGTAGACAGGCCACTTAAGCTTCTTTGCTTCTTTGTTTACCCACCTGTAAAATGGGAATAAAAATATACAGTGCCTCTCAGAGCTACAGAGAATTAAATGCTTGTGGTACTCTTGGAGATCACTGGATAAAAGGCATTATGTAGGCCAAAATTATGATGATTATTGATTAAGGTCACGTAGCAAGTCAGTGCCTGAGTCCAGAATGGAATCAAAGAATCCTGATTCTCATCCCCCATTGTACTCAGAATTGATCTTCATCAAAAATCTTGTGTTAGTTTACCTCTTAAAAACAAATGGCAAATTTCATTATTAAAAATTACTGCATTTTAATATGGTAATTGTGCATTTTATAGGCAGGAAAAATGAAAATGGTCTAGTCAATTTTCACTGGAAATAGAAAGGAAGAATGATAATCTATGACCAAAGTGTGAGTGTGTATGTAAAGTTTTAGCTTGAAATAGATTTTTATGCCTCATTTACAAAATCCCAGGAAAAAAAGTTTGTAACAAAAATGCTAACCCAGTTTGACTTACAACCGCACTAAGAGGCACCATTGACATATGAGGACAGTGTTATACCAGAGAGCCATATAAAGAGGGTAAAATGAGGGGTTAAAAGTCACTCCAAACATGCTGGAAAGGACTGCAGGTACCTCAACCTTTATTCTTTAATTGGGAGAAGAAGAGCTTTTACTAAAGACTGAGTCTACAATGTAGGCCGGCAGCCCAACTAGGCAAAACCCTTGATTTGTGCAGTTCGTAGCAGTTCTATTCTAAACTCTTTATACAGACCTTCTTTCAAACCCAGGATACATTTTTAAAAGCAAAAAGGTATTTTACTAATTTTTTTAATGAAACTTTGACTGCAAGGAATACTCGAAGTTGGTAATCATTTGCAGACTCCTTTCCCCTTCCTCACTGCAGGATTGAGGGCAATTGCACAGCTGGTAGTCAGCACAGCTCTTATTACCAACACCAATTATTGGCTTAAAAAAAGGCTATTATTACTATCTGGCTACATTTCTTCACAGGAGACATTAAAAAAAAAAAAAAAAGTCAAACCCTAACCTTTCAATAGTAAATGTACCTGTTTTTACATTTTAGTCCAAACCTTCAAATGAAAGGAAGCCATGAACCAATTTGCCTAGGCTCTCATTTAGGAGCAGAGTTTTAAAAAAGTAATGTTTAAAAAAAAAATCCAAACCTCCTCTCATGTGATCTTGCTGGCAGGCATCATGCTTTAGAGAAAAATCCATGACAGAAAGAGAGCAAGTGAGACTGTTGAGTGCAATAACTGAAAAACATCTGTAATTCTGGATTCTTTCAGAGGCAACAAGTTAATAAAAACCCTAAATTTACAAATTGAAGCAAGGATTCATTGTCTACCCAGCAAACACTTAGGCTAGTATTGAATGTAAACATTATAATAAGTATGCAATGATGACCAATGATGTAGTGCCAAGACACAGTTAGAATTGCAATGTGGAAGAAACAAGAAACTGATTCATTTAATCAATCAAATAACATAGCTGGATGTTGAGTGGGGAAGGATAATTTTTTTGCCCAACAATAGCAATTCTAATTTATCCAGTGGTTACTATTAAAAAGTCAATATTTACCAAGAGTTACCACACTGAGTTATTGGAGGTACTGCTGTCATGCCCTCTATTTAGTATAGGAATTAACTGCAGTATCTTAGATACTGAAGTGTGGTAACTCATCATGTGCTGGCGAACATCATGGATCATAAAATGGGGTAAAATAAATCATCCTTGAGTTACAGATATCATTGTCAAGTCATTTTTTATTACTTATGTACAATTAACTAAGTGCATTTAGAGATGGGGAGGGTCTATATATATTTTTAGATCCATCCATTACCATAGTATCTGACTTGCCTTGGAAACAACAGATATTGATCACCAGTAGAGGTGGGATACTTGATTTAGCTGAGTAGTGCTTTGTTTCAGTATGGTAAATCCCCTCCTAAAGTTATTAAAAGATATTACTGTAGGGTGTTTTTTTGGTGGTTGTTTAGTTGGGGGTTTTGGTTTGTTCATTTTTCTCAATGTTGGTATAAAGATGGGCTGGAGTACCCCTAATCTTTAGAAAAACAGGATCTGAAACCAGACTTTGCTTGTGGTGTCTGTCTGCATATATGTCAAAACAAAATCCTGGATCTTAACATGCTAGACTTTGAGATAGTTCAATTCTGGATCCAAACTTTCTAGGCTGGGCCTTTTTCTAGTAAATAGCTATTTAATGGGTAATCCTGTCCTACTAAAATCACCAGAAGTTTATTTGGGGAGAGGTGGACTGCTCCTTTCAATGCTCTTAAATTGCATTAGTGAAATATAGAAACATGATTTGTATTTCAAATGAATATTGTTGATCTGGTGACTGATTGGTGTTTCGCATGCTCTGATGCAAACAGAGACTTACAAATCTCACGCATCTGGTGGACTCCACTTCATTTTGAATTCATTTTAAGAGTTTGGGGAGGAGTATATGAAGACTGAGGATTTTGTTCTGTTTCATTAGGACATACTGTTTGGGACCAGGATGTGAGTGATTTGGCCTAGTGGGTCACCGCAGGAGTCAGGTACCCAATGCCGAGGGAAATAACCGGAGTTAGAGGCTGGATGCCAGAACCAAAGGAGAAGCCAGATCAGAGCCAAAAGTCAGAACTTGGTAACCTAGAGTCAGGAAAGGCAGCAGCAGGACCAAAGTCCAAGGCGGGAGTGAGGCTGGGACAGGACTGGAACAGGGCAGGAGCAAGACAGGAACAAGGGCAAGAGCAGGCACTAGCACAGCCAAATGCTTTGAGAGCTGATGCTGCTGGTGATGGTCTTCAAAGCAGTTCTGCTGATCCCCTCAGTCAGTCGAGCAGTTGGGCAAATCAGGAGGCACAAACAGGGCCCAGCTGAGCTGTTTAGATTGCCGGGGGGTTGAGCTAGTAGATAAGCAGACTAGCAATGGGCCCTTACTCCAGATACATTTAAAGACATTTTAAAGTTTTTTTAAAAATCGTTTTTATATAAAAACTGTCACACCTTGATAGTCCTGGACATAAGATGTCTGTCTAAAAATTTATCCTATGTAACCTCTCCCAGTGTGGCTTTAAACCATCTTCTCTGCTTTGTGCTGAACTGATGGATCAAATGTTACTATTTTAGTACTACAGTGAAAATATAAAACAAGGATTTGTATGCAGTGTACATATTTGTCCCACTGCCTGCCACTCAAATTTCTCTCTATGCCATATAAATAAGTAGGCTGAAAGGATTAATAAATCCACGAGGAGTGAATATCAGGGTGATAGAATATTTGGCATTCAAAAGTTTCACAGCTAACAGTTGATTCTGTACATGTGGAGTTATGGACAAATACCTGTCTTTACCCTAGTGTTAGAGCAACAGTCACAAAATACTTGTGATATAATTCTCTCTGATTTTCTCTAGCCTTTGGTCCAGAATAGCTACAGACTCCAGAGTCCTTGAGTGTAACTTACATGAAAACTATAAGGCTTCCACGAACAAGGTTATGTCTTGAACACATCCAGAATTACTGCTACAAAAATGTTATTCTTTAAATAATGAGTATGTTGACCATTTAACTTGACAGTCCCTGTCACACTTCATCAAAGACAAATTAGCATAGTTAAGGTCACCAAAAGGAAACTTTTAAAACATAAATGTTTTCATTTCTTCTGATCTGGTACTTTTCCTACAGCATTATATATCACTTTAGAATTGCCTAATTAAGAGTGATGCCTTCCTCCTATTCCACTTCTACAACACAAACATTTGCCTGTCCCGAATTTCTTTCTATACACACAACACTAGGAATTTGTTAATTTCTAGTCCAACAAAAATAGTTTAAAGTTTTATTAATGACTTCCCAGATTTAGTTAAAAGGGAAACTTAAATTTATATTTTACACAACCACAGTCTGAAAGCACCCCTGTATTCACACCCTACATATTGTTGTAATAATCGTCATATGCCGTGTGAGGTATCATTTGAAAACTAATAACCCTCTGGTCAATAATATCATGGTGAAATGTATGTAGCAACATTATATGTAAACTTATGAAATCCCTCTGTATGATGTTCTTAGCACATGTTCAAAAAACCACACAGCCTTGCCCAGGCAGAAGTATCCTGAACAAAGAAATGTGTGCTTACCTCAATTTACATATAAGTAGTAAACAGAATACTTGAGACAGCAGGGAGAAGATATGACAGGAGGCACCACATATGATAAAGAAATCAGCCCTTCGACTTTGATGGGAAATCCTCACCTGCGAATTTGGTCAGCCATGTTTGCTGGGAACACATGGTAAGAATTTTACCATGAACCAAGTCTAGCTTGTTAAGTTTTAGCTACTAGAAAGTGTTTTATCTTTGTCAAGTACCAGGGGGTTGCCGTGTTAGTCTGTATCCACAAAAATGACAAGGAGTCCACTGGCACCTTAAAAACTAACAGATTTATTTGGGCATAAGCTTTCGTGGGTAAAAACACCACTTAAATTCCTTGTTGTTTTATCTTTATTTCTCTTGTCCCCATTTCTGACTTTACTACCTGATACTTGAATTCACTTGAAATCCTATCTTCTTTTGTTAATAAACTTGTTTTATTTTTAAGCTAAACCAATGCAGTGCTGTGTTTAAACTGAACTGTTTGAGTGACTCCAGCTAAAGTAGAAAACTGTTGAATATTGACCCTTTACAGGGACAACAGGCCTTTAATATCTGAACTGTCCAGGAGAGGGCTGGACAGTGCAGAACACACATTTTGGGGGTGAAAGTTAAGGACTGGGAGAGTGATGGGGTCACCGGCAAGTAATAACCAAGGCTGGGGGAAGCCGGAGTATGACTTGTATGTTGCTGACAGGCTGTTGGGGTCAGAGCTGCAACTATTCACAGATACTCAGGGTGTGACCTGCACGCTGGTAGGCTGTTTGTGAGTGAACCAGGTTGGGAGCTACAACAGCAAAGCACTATGAGGCACTCAAGCCTGCAGTGTAGGTGGTGACACAACCCTTCACTGGTCTGGATTGCACCCCGGAATGTGACAGTGGTGTAGACAAAGCAGGATTTATACACAGCTTGTTAGTTTAACTGAGATTCCCACTTTAAGTACTGGTGTAACAGTTTTAAGTGAGTCTCAAGTGTGGTGGCTGGAAACAGTCACAAGAAAGGTCAGTGCTTTATTCTTTTCTGTTGTTTATTTCGGGTAAGGGAAATAGAACAATAGTAAAGTAAAATATGAGCACCAGTGAAGCAACCATAAAGGTAGAGCAGGCCAGGTCAGAGAACTAACAGAAAGACAAAAAGAGTGTGAATACCAAAAGTGGCAAGCAGACATAACAGCCATGGAGAGGGAGGCAGAAAGGCAGCAGCAGCAGTGGGCCCTGGAAGCTGAGAGGCAGGGAGAGGAGAAAAGCAGCACTTCACCACCAACGTGTCATGGAGCAGAAAGACAAAGAAGCCCTAGAAAAGGAGAAGAACAGATAATATAATCTGGTCATAATGGCAAAGCATGGGCAGATCCCACAGTTCTCAGTTACTCCCGCTGTCCAAGGAACACTCATCTAGGACAAGTTGTTCCCTGCACAAAAAGACGCAGACTGTATCACAGATTACTTATCACTTAGAAAGTTTATTTGAGGTTCTTAAGGTTCCAGAAGACAAGTAAGTTCCCACACTTTTTCACATGATTTACAAATCCCCATTAACTGTTTCCTCTGTGTTTTGAGAATTTTCTAATTATTATTTTTGAATAATAAATTGTAACAACTACTCAAAAGAAATCTGCTGGTTGATTAGGAGCCTCACAGATCTTGCAACTGGCAGTTTAAACTATGGATGAACCAGTATAAAATCTGTAACATTTTTTTTAAAAAAAATAATGATTTTAAAATATACACTCTCCACCTGATTTTTCTGCAAGTAGATGGACTCTGCCAACGTACATTAGTCTCAAATTATTAGCAATCTGTATGATTACAAACAGACTTGTTTTAAATCAAAATCATCCGACTGCTACTCCTTTTTCTTCCTTACTGAGTGATTCATGTTCCTCTTTTTAAAATTTGAGGTGTGATAAATTAACTGGGTGAAAATTAAGAAAAAAAAAGTATTTACTATTTACGGTCTCCTTTCTGTCTCTTAATAAATTCACATCATACAGTAGTTTTTAATAAGTTCAAAAGAGGTTAGACATATGAATCCACGTTTAGAGTTTGGGGCATCAGCTCATTAAGGATAATATAGCAGGCTTCTAGTTTGAAAAAGGCACTGACTCAAATTTGTATGATTTCACTTTCAAATTTCTTTTATCTCAGCTGCTGCTACTTCAACAAATACAAGTGCTTCAGATATAATAAGCAGACTAATGAGCATTGCAGCTGATTACTAAAATATTGTAATATTTCCCAAGGCATAATGACATTTTTCAAAATTAAGAAAAAGGAATATTTTTTCTTCTTTACTGCCATAGACTATGACCTCAGTCTAAACTACAAACCCGACTTTCCAAGAGAACTACCGAAGAAAGCAGTCCCTCAATAGGACTAATTTTGCTTTAGAAGAGTTTTTATTAACTTTAGTCTGCACCACAGCTTGACTTTTTTTTTTTTTTTTTTTTTTTTTAAGTACAGTGCATTAGAATGGGCTATTTGAGGTGTGGCGTTGGCATTGTAATGATCACTTCACAATGCACTCTATACAGCTTTTGCAAGTCCTGATTTTCCTATGTCATAGTTGGGTGAACCTTATAAAAAGGACATTTTCTATCATTTCCTGAGATGTTTGGGAGACAGAAGCTCTTTAAGTAGCAAATTTAAAACAGAGGATGAGATATTCACTCCTGCTACAGCCCCTTTACATCATGAAAAAAGGAGTCAGAGCAATGTAAAGTTGCTCTAAAAGCCCTCCCCAGCCAGGGAAGTATTCCCCCAGCATAGGCTCTGTAGAACACAGCTGTAAAGATCACCTTGCAAGATCTGGCATTGGGGTGTGTGTGCTGGTGGCCAGGTTTGGGGATGGAGAGGCATGTTGGGAAAAGGAAGCTCCACCACAGAATGCTGCAGAGATTTCAGGCAGTGCTGCAGCCGTTACGGCATCTTCAGGAGGATGCCACAACTGAGACAGGCCTCCAAGGCTGTCTAATTACACCAGTGGCCTTTCCAGCCTGCAAAACAGCCCAGGATAAGGAGGGAATAAAGGTGGCTTAAAGCCACCTTATCTTTCCTTTGCCCTAAGTTGCAAGTTCTGTGCTGTGCTTCAAAGAGGCATTTCACAGAATCTCACCTAGAAACTCTTAGAGGGAGTAATCATGCCAACAATTGCACTTGAGGGGAGGGATCGCTCAGTGGTTTGAGCATTGGCCCGCTAAACCCAGGGTTGTGAGTTCAATCCTTGAGGGAGCCATTTAGGGATCTGGGGCAAAAATTGGGGATTGGTCTTGCTTTGAGCAGGGGGTTGGACTAGATGACCTCCTTAGGTCCCTTCCAACCCTGATATTCTATGATTCTATGAACTCTTGAATTGCATCTAAGAGTCAATAAGTCAGTTCCCAACTGATTTCAGTAGGGCCAGGGCTTCCTCGTGTCCTATTCCAGTGGCTCTCAACCTTTCCAGACTACTGTATCCCTTTCGGAGTCTGATTTGTCTTGCGTACCCCCAAGTTTCATCTCACTTTAAAACTACTTGCTTACAAAATCAGATATAAATATATAAAACTGTCACAGCACACTTTGACAGAAAAATTGTTACTTTCTCATTTTTAACATAATTACAAAATAAATCAATTGGAATATTAAAAATTGTACTTACGATTTCAGTGTATAGAACTATACAAACATGTCATTGTATGAAATTTTAGTTTGTACTGATTTTGCTAGTGCTTTTTGTGTAGCCTGCTGTAAAACTAGGTAAATATCTAGATGAGTTGATGTACCCCCATGGAAGACCTCTGCGTACCCCCCAGGGGTACATGTACCCCTGGTTGAGAACTACTGTCCTATTCAAATGAAGTAGGGCTGACACATGTGCTTAAGTGCTTGATTGAATTGGGCCCATAATGAGGAAAGAGCACTCCAAAAAAACCCCAACATGTATAAATCTATGCTACTTTACAAATATATTTTAAAAACCAAAGAAAATGCACAGTATGACCCACAATACGAGACATCTGTGGTCCTCAGCTAGCAACTAGCAGCATCTCAAGGGCCTCGTCATGTAATTCAGAGATTTTTTTTTGGCTCTCTTTCATTCTGTGTTTGAAGACAGATTGCTTTACAAGGTACATCAGCCTGAAGGGAATAGCAATTTCCTTTTTCCTCCACAACAAAACAAATGTAACTTTTTAAAGTGTTTATCTTTGATCAAAACTATATTACTTACCACACTAAGTAAATAGCTCTATAATTTGTCATAGAAATTATTGCTTCCTGTGGCTATTTTTGGTGTTTTTACATTTGCTTGGCAATTGGTAATGAGAGCTGATAACCTCACCATTTGTTTTTTATTTTTGTAACGATCTCAGAAAAAACATTTTGAAATATGAGCTGTTCTTTAAAGTAATGGATAAACTACCATGCTGCCAGGAATTATACCTAACTTCCTCACTCAATAGTCATGGGAACTCAAGCAACAACCACAACCCACACATACAATACAAGAAACCATACGGAACACATATACTACATTTCTGTGTTAATGTACTCACCAAGAAAGGCCAAAGCAATGCTTCTGGACTGCTGGGGGGAGGAGGGAAGAGGGGGAAGCATGCTAAGAAAGTTTTGGAAGAGGAAGTATACAAGCAAACTCTTATATTGTTTGACCTTGTAAAACCATTTCTGCATATTTTTGCTGCTTTTCTAGATATTTTGCAAACTTGTCTTTTTTTAATGCAGTAACTTGTTTTCCAAGTCATCTTCAAATTTTATTCTCCAAGATGCACAGAGACTGGGACTAATCAAATACTCTACTCCTCAGTCCTATCATTCTTGTGTCACTCTTGCTTATCGTTTTCTGCCATTTTTCTCTTCTGCTTTCATTTTCTGAAGGTGTCATCATCTGAATCATACTGTGGCATTATGAATCAGCATGCTACTATTTATTGATTACAAGCTCTGAGCCATCTATTCCTTTCCCCTTCAGTTCTATGCAAAACAATGCATTTGATCCTTTCAGGTCACAAAGCAAAAATTTTAAATATCTTCTTCCTCTGGCTCTGGGGGACCTTAAAACTAGTGTCTGCAGTTTCTTTTATCTTTTACCCTCCCTCTCCCCAAATTTGTTAATTAGGGCACTCCAAGTGTAATCTAATTATTCACACCTTAGGAACACATATGTATCAATCTTTTTGTATTCTTTTAGGCTCTGGGTCAATAATGCTGTTGGAAAAGGGATAGTGTATTCATTATTTTTCATATCTGATGCAATTTTCTTCTTAGTTATTCTTTTGCCTGACTGCAGTAGTTTCACCCATCTCAAAAGACTTATGCTTTAATTTTTCATTTTACCATTTTTCCTTTAATTCTTCCTGACGCAGCCCTAATTTCACCTCATACTCATTTTCCTCTCACTCTAGTTCTTTACCACTGAGGACCCATAAAACTTATCTTCCCTCCTGTGGAGAACAAGATGCCCAGCAACAAAAGTCCCTTATTCACTGTTGAATGATAGAAAGGACTCTCTTCTTGCCAGCTTCTGAATGCACTGCCTACACAGCACTCCTAGGCACCATACCAGGCATAGAAGTTTATCAACCCTAGGTCCAGATGTGGCAGTGCAGAACTTTACCCTATGCAAAACTGGATTCAGTTCCTGAATTCTGGTCTATTCATTTCTACTAAGTCCTAGTTTATACTAGAAAGCTATGCCAGGAAACCCTCCTCATGTAGTGTGGTGTTTAGATGCTGCTTATAATTATTAGAACTGGGAGCACTGGCTGTTGGTAGTCTGAAAGGACAGGAAACAGGAAGGAGGGGCATGGGGAGTTGAGGAGGCTGAGTGAGAGCTACCGAGGGTGCAGCAGCAGCTTGGTAAAGAGGTTTCCACTTTAAAAATAAAGTCCTGTTGAAGTTTGTTAGTACCTTGCCTGGTTGTTACAACATTTTGGCGACGAGGATGGGATCTTCTGTCTCTGAACTCACCTGCACCCTTTCTGCTAAGCCCAGCTGAGCCTCCAATTGCTTTTACTGCCTGGATCCATATGTTTGAGACTTATCTGCTTGCAATCAGTGCTACAGAGATTTCTGAAGTAAGAAAGCGTGCTCTGCTAATCCACTGCCTTGGATCAGAAGGGCAGTGTATATTTCACTCTTTTCCCCTTGCAGATGGTAAATATGAGACTGCACTCACTGCATTAAAAAACTTTTTTGTGCCAAAAGTGAATGTAGTAGCTAATCACTACAGATTTTGCCAGCGTGAGCAGAAACCAGGGGAGAATATAATGCAGTATACTGCTTCCCTGAGGAGTCTGATTGTAACTTGTGACTTCGGGAATATGGCAGATAAAATGATTAGAGACCAGCTTATTGAGAAAACAACCATGCTTCGTGTCAAAGAACGCTTACTTCTAGAACCACAGCTTACACTAGAAAAAGCAATAACCATTGCTACTCTGAGTCAGCTACATCTGAAGCCAAAATAATGAGCATGGATACAGGAGGCACAGTCCAGGCTGTGACTCCTTTGCAGAAAAGTTCACTATTGCTGCAGACAAATGATTCCAAGAGGAAAACTAATGAAAAACCACTGAATCAGCAAATTCAAAATACAGTAAAAGCATGCTTTCGCTGTGGATCCCCACAACACCTTGCAAGCTACACAGGATGTCCGGCAAAAGTAGTTCAGTGAAATCATTGCAAAAAGATTGGGCATTTTGCTAAAGTATGTCACAGCAGCCAGTTCAATCAACAGGTGCATGCAGTTACAATACCAGATGTTACTGTGCTGAGCATCGACAAAATCACTACTGCACATATTCCAGAACAAATAAAGTGCACTGTAAACGTTTCTGCCATACCCTTAGGCAAACCACACTCTATTCAGCTAATGTTGGACACTGGCTCAGCAGTATCTATACTACCCGATTCCATCTATTTGCATTACTTTAAAGATGTGCCTCTTACTGAATCCAAACTTCACTTGGTGTGCTATTTGAGAAAATATATTCCAGTACATGGCTGCCTGCCAGCAATAGTTACTTTTGGTGATTGCTGTATAACTGCAGAGTTCTACATTGTCCACAAAGGCACTCCTATCCCTGGGAGAGATTTATTGGCTGCTTTAAATCTCAGGGTAGTTAATGGACGAATTGATCTTCCTCAGCAAAGCAGTCTTGCGGTACACACACCAGTTTCAGCTGGGCCCCAACACCAGGTTGAGGAGAAATTCAGCTGTGCTTATGCATTTCTGCATAAAGTTAAAATGCGGAATAATGTGATGCCTGTATGACAGAAGTTACGGTGCTTACCATTTTCAGTCAGGGAAGCTGTTTCAGGGGAACTTAGAAAACTTGTTCAAAAGGACATTATTGAAGAGATTGACTCCTCGGAATGGATTTCACCTATAGTAGTGACACAGAAGAAGGGTGGAGGCATTTGCCTTTGTGTGGACTTAAGGGAGCCAAATAAAGCTATTGTGATTGACAGCCATCCTCTTCTTCACATAGAAGAAGTTTTTGCAGAACTCCGTGGAGCAAACATGTTCTCTACTCTTGATTTGCAGACTGCATACTACCAGGTTATGTTGCATGAAGATAGCAGAGACCTCACAGCATTTATTACACATGAGGGACCATTTCGTTTTAAACATGTTCCATACGGTCTCGCATCTGCCCCAAGTGCCTTCCAAAAATGATGTAATTGATTCTGAAGAATCAACATGGAGTTCAGTGCTATCTGGATGAT
Source organism: Chelonia mydas (assembly GCF_015237465.2). Taxonomy (NCBI): domain Eukaryota; kingdom Metazoa; phylum Chordata; order Testudines; family Cheloniidae; genus Chelonia; species Chelonia mydas. Next base: position 57,713,095 of record NC_051245.2, on the reverse strand, counting down.
ATTATTGTGTTTGGAAATATTCTGAGGAGCATGACAATAACCTGCAGTCTGTACTAAACTGCATCAGCAAAGCAGGCCTCCAGCTCAATAGGTCCAAATGCAAATTTAGACAAACTGAACTCTCCTTTCTGGGGCATACAATTTCACAGGCTGGACTAAAACCTGATCCAGATCATATCCTGGTAATTTCAAATGCTCTTCCTCCAACAGATTTGCAAACCTTACGTTCCTTCTTGGGTCTTACCTCCTGGTATGCAAAAGTCATTCCCAGTTATGCTTCTGTCATTGAACCATTACAGGAATTACTACGGAGAAGTTCAACCTTAGTGTGGACAATGGATGCACAAGCTAGTTTCGAAATGGTGAAAGACCTGATTGTACATAGTCCAGTAATTGCACTCTTCAGTCCTGCATTGCCCAGAATTGTAACTACTGTTGCTTCGGATTATGGACTTGGGGCTGTCCTCACACAACTTCATGAGGACAACACAGAGAGGACTGTTGCATTTGCTTCAAGGACACTAAGTAATGCTGAGAGAAAATATTCTACAGTCGAAAAAGAAGCACTTGCTTGTGTCTGAGCTACTGAAAAATGGAGAATTTACCTGTGGGGCCGCACGTTCAAGTTGCGCACAGACCACAGCCCTTTGATGACGTTGCTCACCATGAAAGGACAGGGAAGAGCAGGATATCGTATTGCTAGATGGTCTGCAAGACTACTCTCTTTCAATTATGAACTGGAATATAAGCCTGGAAACCAAAATGTGGTAGCTGATTGCCTTTCTCGCCTGCCTTTGCCTTCACCAGATGGTCCACCGGAGGATGAGGATGTAGTGGTTGCACTTATTACAAGCACTCTTACTGCAGTTACAAGAGAACAATTTCAAGCTGCTTGTTCAGGGTGTACAATTCAACAAAAACTATGGGAATTTCTGACAAAGAGATGGCCCAGTAACCCTAAAAACCTTGACCCAGTTTTGCTGCCTTATTTTAGAGTTCGGGATGAACTTTCTTTGCTTGATGACTGTGTGCTACGAGGTACACACCGGCTACTTGTGCCAGAAGAATTACAGTCAAAACTCATACACCTGGCACACGATACTCATCAAGGAATTGTCCAAATCAAACGACTATGGGATCTGTATTGGTGGCCAGGGATGGACTCTCAAACTGAAGCACTCATAAAATCCTGTGTCACTTGCCAAATGCATGATAAGACAGCAGTGACATGTACCCCTCCATTACAGCCTGTTCCTCTCCCTGAATCTGCATGGGAAAAAGTGGCGATTGACATTGTAGGACTCTTTGATACTGCTCCGAGTGACTGCCATTATGCCATCACTTTTTAATAGACTATTTCAGTAAATGGCCTGAGGTAGCGTTTACACCGCAAATCTCTTCTGCTACAGTAATTAAGTTCCTCTCTTCAGTTTTTAGCAGGGAAGGTAACCCCAAAGAACTGGTTTCAAATAATGGTAATCAATTTACTTCCCTGGAGTTTGAAACTTTTCTATCACAGAGGAACATTTTACACAGAAGGTCATCCCTATATTACCCTCAAGCCAAAGGGGAAATCGAACAGTTTAACAGAAGTTTGAAAGAGAGTTTGCAAACGGCTAAACTGGAAGGGCAATTGTGGATAACCTTCACTACCGATTTCTTGCAAGCATACCGGGCTACACAACATGCCACAATGCAAAGATCACCCGCAGAGTTACTGCATGGGAAACAGATGTATACTAAACTGAACATTGCTGGATTGTTACAGGCACGACCTGGTGCCCCAACCGAGAATGATGTGAGAAAAACAGTTGAACAGAACCAAGCAAAGTATAAGACTTTCACAGACAAGCAGTGGGGTGCTAAGGAACCAAAGTTTGAGTGTGGTTCCTTCGTTAGAATATGAAAACCTGGAATTTTATGAAAAGGGGACCATAAATTCACAGCTCCTCTTAAAATCATACAGAAGAAGGGACCAATCGACTTTCTGATGGGCCGGTATGGAATGCTTCTTATCTTGCACCTGCCTATGCACCAAAAGGAGATTATGCCAACACCCAGTCTGCATTAGATGACTTCACTGTAGTAGCAACACAAGAAGACATTGCGCTGGAACCGGGGCTTGAGAGACGGCCTGTCAGACCCAGACGACCACTTGTCTGGACTAGAGACTATGTTATGGCGGGGGGGCGGGGGGGAGAAAACCTGGATTTGTGCTGGAAATGGCCCAACTTGATTATCATACACATTGTAAGGAGAGTGATCACTTTAGATAAGCTATTACCAGCAGGAGAGTGGGGTGGGGGGAGAGAAAACCTTTTGTAGTGGTAAACACCCATTTTTTCATGCTTTGTGTGTATAAAAAGATCTTCTGTACTTTCCACAGTATGCATCCAATGAAGTGAGCTGTAGCTCACGAAAGCTTATGCTCAAATAAATTGGTTAGTCTCTAAGGTGCCACAAGTACTCCTTTTCTTTTTGCGAATACAGACTAACACGGCTGTTACTCTGAAATATGTTATCTACAGTGTTTTCAGTGTAATATTTCTGCCAACAGTATAGTGTCTTGTTTCATATTTGTTCCTGTGGTTAGAACAACGTTTATTTTAATTGGGAGAGTTTCTTAAGAGAGGAGGAAATGTGGTGTTTAGATGCTGCTTGTAATTATTAGAACTGGAAGCACTGGCTGTTGGGAGTCTGAAAGGACAGGTGTCATAAATATAAAGGGAAGGGTAAACCCCTTTAAAATCCCTCCTGGCCAGAGGAAAAATCCTCTCACCTGTAAAGGGTTAAGAAGCTAAAGGTAACCTCGCTGGCACCTGACCAAAATGACCAATGAGGAGACAAGATACTTTCAAAAGCTGGGAGGAGGGAGAGAAACAAAGGGTCTGAGTCTGTCTGACGGGGACAGAACAGGAATGGAGTCTTAGAACTTTTAGTAAGTAATCTAGCTAGGTATGTGTTAGATTATGATTTCTTTAAATGGCTGAGAAAAGAACTGTGCTGAATAGAATGACTATCCCTGTCTGTGTGTCTTTTTTGTAACTTAAGGTTTTGCCTAGAGGGATTCTCTATGTTTTGAATCTAATTACCCTGTAAGGTATCTACCATCCTGATTTTACAGAGGTGATTCCTTTACTTCTATTAAAAGTCTTCTTGTAAGAAAACTGAATGCTTTTTCATTGTTCTAAGATCCAAGGGTTTGGGTCCGTGGTCACCTATGCAAATTGGTGAGGATTTTTACCAAACCTTCCCCAGGAAGTGGGGTGCAAGGGTTGGGAGGATTTGGGGGGAAAAGACGTGTCCAAACTACGTTTCCCAGTAAACCCAGTTAAAGTTTGGTGGTGGCAGTGGAAATTCCAATGGCAAAGCGTAAAATTAATTTGTACCTTGGGGAAGTTTTAACCTCAGCTGGTAAAAGTAAGCTTAGGAGGTTTTCATGCAGGTCCCCACATCTGTACCCTAGAGTTCAGAGTGGGGGAGGAACCTTGACAACAGGAAACAGGAAGGGGGGGGGGGGAGTTGAGGAGGCGGAGTGAGAGCTACTGAGGGTGCAGCAGCAGCTTGATAAAGAGGTTTCCACTTTAAAAATAAAGTCCTGTTGAAGTTTGTTAGTACCTTGCCTGGTTGTTACAACATGTAGATACTGCTTTTGCCAGTATAGTTTATATCGATTCCCCACAAACAAATAACAGTACCTGCAAAAGCTATACTAGGGCTTTTACTGATATACAAACGTTCAAAAACAAAATAAAATCAGCACCTTAACTGACATCACTATGTTGGCAAAAGTTTTAAGTGTAGACCTGACCCATGTCATTGCATTGGCATGATTTTTTAAAAATAGCTTATGTTCTAATACTCATTCTTTTTTTTTTGTTTGGTCAAAATCATGTCATGTTTGGAATCTCCTGATGTTTTTATCATTTATATTTTTCCAGCGAACAACATCCTCAAAACAGCAATCTCTGAAATTTCAGTGCATCATTTTATTTTTACACTAATTAGTTTTTATTTGAGTAATAACATTATCTGTGAATTCATCAGTATAGTCATCTTTAGAAATGCTTATAGCAGCCTCTTCTGGGGGAATCCCAATCTCGTCTGGCTACATGCCTCCATTCAGCTGTTGTTCATTAGCTAGTAACACTGATCTGCAACAGAGCTGCCTGGCTCTGATCATTTAAAGTCTTCCAGTTCTTTTTTCTTTCCTCCAAAACAACCCCTAAAACCATCTCCTTAGCCTCACAATGCTCTGAAATAGAAACCTAGGCATATCAATGTATAATGAATCTGGATTTTTTAGAGATGTATTAGACTTGGGATTTTTGGTACAGAGAAGGTTATGAAAGAAAATTCTCTCACTTATTCTGCTACATATTTTTTTAAAATTATTTATTCACTGATGCATGCTAAGGTTTTGAATGGTAAGAGACCAATAGCAGTAACACCATAAAGCAGTTTCTTTAGCTCCATTGTCAAGTGAACTATATACAATTTCTTTTGTTCTTGAACTTCCTTCAGAGATTTTTTTTTGTGGAGGGGAGTTTTGTAATGATTTAAGGAAGTCAAAGAGAGCTGTAGAATTCAATTTGCTTGACACGTAATCAAGATGATGATGTAGATCGTAAAACAAATGACAAGCACATCAATGTATTGGCCCATAGTTATAAATAACAATAATATAATGTATTAGAGCATTAAATACAAACTTTAAATTTTAGCTCAGGACACAAGTTTACCTATATGTACTATTCAACCCACCTCTTCTCTCACACATACTATATACGTTACAACACAACATTGGAGTATGCAATCCAAAAGTGTATGCAGATTTGGCTAAAAATGATATTCCTGGATACTGAAAGCATGTTAGCCACATTCACACCAAAAAATATAAAATAAATAAAAACAACCTCAATCAAAACCACAAGGAAAATCTTTCAAACTTTGTAAAACAAGCAGCTGTGCACATGCTGTTGTCAGGGTCCCCAGCTGTGCCTTCTGTATAGGACCATGCAATACCGTCTCCAGATTGTCAGGAGAATGTATTAATTTTGCACCATTTTCTGTTCCCCTTACAGTCTTTGTCATGAAAATGAGAATGTATAATGAGGCGAACATGAGAGGCATTAACATTCTGTGATAACTCATTCCAGTGTCAAAGATAACGGTCACATAACAGAGAATGGCACATTTAACCAGTCTCAAGACCGATGTAGGCATGAGGATTAAAAAATGGCAGTGTGTCACTTCATTGTCACAACCATTTTAAAAGGATATGCTCACGTTCGTCCCTCTGTATATGAGATAGCTGGTAAAAGAAACAGAAGATTTTTGCAGAAAGAATTTCATGTGTCATAAAATCAGAAGCTCCAGAATATTGTTCTACATTTAAAAGTTACAGGGCCCAGAGTGTTTTGCACTGAGATACCTTTGTCTAACACTGCATATGGATTTACTCCCATGGCCTCCAAATGGATGCTCATGGCTGGGTTCATACTTGTTCTGACTGCCAATTTCAATTCCTTTTGTGGCAGATGATTTCTAATATTTAGAAGATGCAAATCTTTTGGTTGATGAAACAGCCTCTCTGTATACCACAGCCCATCCTCCATCCCCTAGAGCTGTGTTTCCCAAACTTGGGACCCCGCTTGTTCAGGGAAAACCCCCGGTGGGCTGGGCCGGTTTGTCTACCTGCCGCGTCCGCAGGTTCGGCCGATCGCGGCTCCCACTGGCCGCGGTTCGCTACTGCAGGCTAATGGGGGCTGCGGGAAGCGGCGCGGGCTGAGGGACACAGGTGAACAGAATGAAAGGAAAATGCTGAGCAATACAAACACCAACAATATTTGGCCATCTGAATTCAGCTAAATAATTTTCAGCTGAATTTGTGTGGTTGAACGTGTAATTCACCCACCCTGATTACTGCCAACTGCAGCTGCAGCTGCTCTTCCTGGCCTGCAAACCGGGCCCTTCTCTTCCAAAGCACAAGAGGGTAGAGAAAAAGAAGGCTCCTCCAACAACTGGTAACCCTTTCTCTAGCCTCCTGGGGGAAGCAGCACCCTGCCCCAGTGGCCTAATGATGCAGCTCCTTTGTATCAGATAGATGGGGAAAGAGAACATCTCTCCTCCACACTTGCCTCCTGGGGAACAGGGTAGAGAAGCTTAAGCTAAGAACCCTGACTCACTCCTTAACCTGCTTTGGCAGGTTCCAGGTTTCCGTCACCTACTTGGATTCATCTTCAGGAGGTTTGGGAACAAGTGATGATCTGATGGCCTTCTACTGCCTCTCCTCTCCTGAAGTCTTCAAGAATGGCTGGTTAGCTTGCTCTCTCAAAAGGAGATATCTGGGTGGCCTGCACAACCATCCTGCTTCTTCCAAGGTGCCAGGAAGTAAGACCTACTTTCCTCCAAATCTTCATATATCTGAGATCTTAGTCCCATTTCCCAACACCGCAGCAGCAGGAAAGAAAAAACCCTTTACAAACTGTACTGGACTTGAGACACCCTACGGCAGTGGGACTGTAGACTGGCCCTTCACTCTCTGGTTGAGATACAGTCCAGAGTGCACTGGCTTCCCTAAGGAAAACCCTATTCAGATATGAGAATAGGTATTTCCTTATACTCAGGGTGCTCTCTGGACTGCACAGCTCCCAGTCCTTGGTTAAAGCAAAGACAGTGTCCCACTCCTCTTTGGGTTAAAACCCCCCCATTGTTTTGCTAGAGGTCAACCTCTAGCAAAAGCAAGACAAGGCAAGGTGAGGACTCACAAGCAGAAGGAACTGATCTGGGTTTGGTAGGAGGAGTTTTTGCCTACCTGTGGAGTTTCTGGGGCTTCCAGAAATGGACACATGGGAAGCAGTAATACCACCTGACTGGAGATGTGCAGGCTGGGAGCTCCTTATCAAAAGATATGCCTCCAGTTTGTTCCCAACCCTCTAAGGGGAGACAGCAGATATCTTTTTTTCTCTCTCTCTCTCTCTCTCTCTCTCCTTTTGAGGGAAGATGGATGGCATTACTGCCAATAAATAATAATAATAATTAATCTGTCTTTTGGAAAGTTTTATCATCCAAGATGCAACAAATAGTTACTTCGACATTTTCTGGCAAAGAGCTCTCAGAACTTCAAATTTTCTTTGTTGTCACTGCAGATTCTCCATTCTACTCAAGTTACAGAGATGTGACCCTACCCAGCTCAGAACCATATACAATGCACACACAGAACATATGTACACTTGTTTGACTGGCCCATGAGCCCTTTTGCAGACATGAACTCCTGTCAAATAGCTTCTTGTCTCTTTTCTGTACCCTTTCCTTTTTTCCATCACCACAAGAGATGCAATGCTGCATTACATATTAAGCTGTGCAGTCACCAGAATTAGACAGCATCCAGACCCCTATTTTGACCTAATTGAACTACTGCTCTCAGGCATCCAGAAGCCTCAGAATTAGGCCAGGGCAGAGCCAACAGCAGCAGGAAGGGGATTCTTTCTATATCTGCTATGTCATGAGGGAGGATGAGCAAGATGATAAGGGATTTGGAGGCGCCCTACCATACTTCACAGCCTAAAGATAGAGCAATGATGATGGTGGGGTAGAGGGGATGATAGCTAGCTACAGGAGAGGGGCAAGAATCCAAATATCCGAATGTCATCTTATTCTTCTATCAGTATTATTTATGCAGCTGAATAGAGTCAATTACATCATGAGTCATCCCCCAAAACACCAGGGTAACACACCCACACCCACCCCCAGACAGCCACACATGCACACTTTCACAGAAATTGGATTGAAAGCAGTCTGAAAGGAAACAAATGTATTTTGATTTTTTTAAAACTCATCAGCGATGCTATAGTTCCTATGAATAGACTGATCTGAGTTTCTAAATATCTTTAACCTTCAAAAGATGATTAGTGAGTGATTTTTTGTTGTTGTTGCACAAATGGATACGTTTCCCAGTAAGTTTTGGAAAGAGGCTGGTAGTAGGTGCAATTAATTCAGCACATATCATTTAGTGCTGTCCTCACTTCTTTCACAGGAACCCTCGCCAACTGATCCAGGCAGAAGATTGGCTTTGGTTTTACAAGCAGCTGCTCATCTTCCCACTTAGCTGGAGGTAAGTTGTCACAGTAAGCAGCTGCTAAAAGAGTGGGCGGGAGACACCAATGAGCAGAAACAATGGTGACGATAAAAAAAATAAAGGAGCAGCAATCTCACTTGCTTCAAACAGATTGGGTTGTGTTACATCTCATTTCCCTAAAAAGAAATGGTGTGACCACAGGTTAGCCTTGAAATACACAAGCTCTTGGAAACTTACATAACTCAGACAAGCCAAAATGAAAACACAACAGAAAATAACTCTACTGCTGAGTTATTATTCTATCAGTCAGTGTTCTATGATGGTGGATTTTGCGTAGGGTTATTAAGTTAATGAATGCTGAGCGCAGATATATCCTCTTTGGATTCTGCTTTGAATACACTAAGCCTGAACCCCCATTGCATAAACCAACTGTGGGTACAAGTATCCTCAGGCTCACAGCTAAGTAAACAAAAATGGGGAGGAAACCCAGAATTAGGCCTTGATCCTGCAAGCTGGATACACCCTATGTACTTGTGCAGAGCTCCATATAAAATTGGGGGGGGGAGGGGGGGCTCTGTGAGGTTGCAGGGATCTCCCATTTGGATTCACTTACAGGACTGGGGCCTTAGATGGGGAGACTGGGGTTGTCTCATGGTGTAATTATGAAATAGGTACAGTTTCCTGCTTTTTAGAAAAAAAATAAACTAAGAATTTAAGGGGAAAGAAGCACAGAAAAAGGAAGCCAACCCACTAATTATTTTGAATACATTGCCAGTGGCAAATTGCATTTTATTAAAATATCAACATATGCACACCTAAAACCTAGGCTCCAAAAAAACAGCCCATTTTTTCCTCAGTTCATATTCTTCCCACCAGCACTCCCAATCCATTCTTTGGCCTCAAGCCGCAATAATGCAATCCATCCGCTACCCCAAATTAATCAATTCTCTGAAACCCCAATCAACTGATACTCTATAAACATCCCCTCATAGAGTTTCTATCAAATTTCGGCCACACCCTTCATTTCCCCCTCACCTCTCCAGTCACTTCTCCTAACTCCCCTCCACTGTCTGTCCCCACAAGGGTCAATAGTCTGTCCCTTAGATCAGGTAATATGCTGTAAACACCCCTCACCAACTGATTCCATTCTCACTAGAATACAGCTCCCCTCTCTCACTACCCACCCTCCAAATCTGTACCCTGTAGGCCTTCCCCAAAAAACGGACACAATTTCATCTCCCCACTCCCAACTGATCGTCTGCCTCCACCTTCCCGTGAGTTAAACTGACTCTGTGTTCCCCTCTCCCAGCAAAACGGACCTTGAGTCATGTCCCACCCTCCCCACTGCAGCAAAACTGATTCTGTGCCTTCCTCCAATTTACCCACACAGTTTGTTCTCTCTCTTCCCGTTAGAGGTCTTTGGCTGCTGCTTCCTCCTTCCCCATGATGGGTCCGTGTCATGTTGTGTGGGAAGAGGAACATGGCCCCAGACAGAATTAATAGCTTGTCAATCCTGCACCTCCTGCAGAGTCCTTTGTGTGCTCACTGCTCAGAGGGAGCAGCCATAGCTCTTCTTCATTCCTTCAACACCATGGCAAGACCCCAGCTGCCTAATGCTAAACAGGCTCAGCCAGGGAGACTGAGCGTTGCCAACTGCAAGTGTTCAAAAATCATGTGATGGGCTTAAAAATCATGAGATTTGAACAAATATAATGAAATGGAGATTTTCATTTGCCTGCTGATTTTTGAGCCTTTAGGTGAAACCTGGGTTACACTTCCCAGCTTTTCTCCAAAGCCATGAGGGCTAGAAGCTAGTTTTTCAAAAAAATTTTGAAAGCTGAGATGAACATAAGTCCAGATATTGTCAGAGTTGGCAACACTCAAGCGCTCCTCCAGGCGCTGTAGAACCCTATGCCACCGCCCTTAGTAATGGGCCTCCATATCCTACCGACAGTAAATGTGCCACCCATTAAGTGCTAGCTGCAGGGGCTGCTTTACTTTGTGCTGTGCACCATCTCTCTCATCCTCCCAATGCTTAAATGTGGGATGCAACGGGTGATAAACCCCCAAATGAAAGACAAACATTATTAATATAGGAAACATTTTGTGTATATGACTTTCTGTAATCTCAGTTTCCTGATACTCTAGTTCTGATGTAAACAATTTTGTGAATAAAGATGATGAACAGACACCAGATTTGAGTGAAATATAGGGAACTATGGGACTCAGATGAGTGACATTTCATGAAATAAAGAGTATTTGAGAGGTGTGCTGTGTAATATCATGGCATTTTCCATTGCATCTCGTAACAGACCAGCACCAGTTGGTGACCCAATAGTTCAGCTGTTCAGGTCCGATAATCAGGTAAGTTCTCAGATTCAAATCTTATCCCACTATTTCCAAAATAAAAATGGGAAAACCTGACAAAGCCTGGGATTTTGAAAAGCTCTCAAACTAATTTTTGACTTGGCAAACCTTGAACAAGTTTGCAACCTCTTTTTCTCTGTAATTAAAACTAATTTGTTTCAATGATTTTGTTTTTAAGAGAGATTCAATTAAAAACAGGCTTTGCTAGTTTAAGGGAAGTCTGTGCTCTCTCTTAGGAGCAGAAGAATTAATATTGAATTAATCTAAACTGGCACAACTAGGTGGCCTACATATAGAGTATGGATTGTATCCATTTTTATCATTAGATTGTTTCTCTTTTCCCTCCCTCTGATCCTCCTCCCCCCCAACCCATTCTTCTCCATTCTACCACTGTTTTTCCATTTGATTTTTTTCACTGTGCCCCTTGTTTTCTCCACTAAGAGGAATGCAAACAATATAACAATGCTTAGTTGCCAACATGATATGTGCCTTAGAAATATCAAAGATTGAATGTTTTGGTGTGCATTTCAAACTTATACTGTTCAAATGAGTTTAAGAATAGCACAGGTTGCCCATCCTTGATCTAAGATTCTCTAGCTTGCAGCAGGAGTTCTCAAGATTTTTCATAATCTGGACAACACTTTAATAGACAGATTGTCTCAAAATCCATTTCCCTTCCCCATTTACTGTCACACTCCTACTCAATCTCTGAGGCAACTATAACAATTGCTGTCATGATAAAAGTAAGTAAGTATTTATGCATTTTATGGTGATAAAATGGTTTGTTTTCTCTGAAAAAATTAACCACAGGGTCAACTTTAGCTCATTTCAACTCCTCTCTCCAACTGTTATTTATTATTTTTCTTAGGGTATGTCTACACGAAAAACACAAACCTAAAAAAACCAAAACAAAAAACCCGACAACCAAAAACAGCAGCGAGTCTCAGAGCCTGGGTCAACTGACTCAGGCGTGTGCAATGGGGTTAAAAATACCAATGTATTCTCTCGGACTGGAGCCCAGGCCCTGAAAACTGGTGATGGGGGAAAAGGTCTCAGAGTCCGAGATCCAGCCCCGAGCAAGAACATCTACACTGCTATTTTCAGCCCCATAGCCCAAGTCCCACAATCCCAATTCAGTTTCCCCAGGCTCCGAGAATCACTGCTACATGGGTTTTTTTTGCAGTGTAGACATACCGTTAGTTTAGAAGGCCCCAGTGGAGGTCAGGGTTCCATTGTGCAGTGCTGTACAAAACACATAGCAAGATCCAGTCATGGCTCCAAAGAGCTTCCCTTCTAAAGAGACATGGCAGACAAAGGCATTGTTATAATTTTATTTTCCTTATTGCTTTTCCTTTCATTATACAATTTTACATAAGGGAAACTGAGGCAGGGACAGCAGAATCAGGGGGTGATGGGGCTGATCTAAATTTCCATCCCCAAGTGTCATTTTGCTATGCATTCTGGGAACCAGTGTACTCTGTAAACTGTGTGCACATGCAAGGGGTGGAAGCTAGAGAGGGGTCCTGGAGTGGCTGCCATGATGTCTGGGATGAGGCTAGGGAGCAAGTAGCAATCAGGTTGATTGGGCTGTGAGCAGATACACCAAGCAGCCAGCAAGAGACACAAAAAGCGCTGGGACCCTCCTTCCAGGCTGGAGCTGGCTACCACCCACCAAGCTGTGGTAGCTCCCTTTACTCCCCATGCACAAGACCCATCCTGCTTCCCCATTGAAAGCAACCTTCTGCTGCCTCTGAACCAAGGCATAGCATGTTTAATTGACTTGCCCAAGGTCATATAGGAAGTCTGTGGCAGAGTCAAGAGCAGAACCCAGATTTCCCAAGTCATAGTTTAATGCCTTAGCACAAGACCATCTTTCTTCTCTCATGTTCCTTGCATGTGTTTCTCTGCTACAAGGCCCCCTTCTTCCCTGGCTATGCTAGATCTTCATCTCCCTTGGACAGCCCTCTCCTGCTGGTCACTGGCAGCTTGACTAATAACTCTAGTCCCAAAGAGCAGTTTCGACTATTTTTATGTAGCAGCGACCCCAAGCAGAGATAGCCAGACACTAGGTCGTCTTCTTCATTTCCATTTGCTTATACAGGGAGGAAAGCCAACCCCATCTAAATAGCCAGTTCTCTGCAACCCTTTAGCTCACATTTCACCATTTGGGAAACGCTGGTCCTGAAAGAGGCCTGGAAATGTCATGACAAGCTGTGGTAGATTTCCAGTAAGTCCTGATTCCAACTTTTTCAGCCGAATAATGACAGTTGAGTTCTTGGTGTATTTTCTGCATATCTGAATAATAACCACACATAGAAGCTGGCTGCTAAATTTCCTTTTATTAATTCCTGCTAGCACACTAATAAACAAAATCTCTTCGTGTTTAAACAGCTTGAGATGGATTCTGAGCTCAGCAAACAAAACCAAACAAGTTAAGCAGACTTTTTACACATACCCAGCACCATAAAAAAAAAGGTTCAGTTCACATTTGGAGAATTTTTAGAAATATAGTATATGGCCTAACAAATATCAGTTGCTCAATGCCAAGTAAGGTATCTGTTCCTAAACACTATCGGATCTGAAACTTGGCAGATATTTGGCCAAGAGCAGGTAATTTGAATTATACTGTACGTGGAGACTCTGAATCCATGGATAATTTATCACCTGTGCATCTGTATGATAAATAATAGCTTAGCAGTACTAGTTCCTCCTGCCACTTCAATTAAGGTTTATTTTCCCAAAATGTCCTCAATGCAAGTTCATGACAAGATCAGAGGGAGAAACTTTTTACTTACAAACTACATTTTAAAGAAAACAAAATCTGAGTATGCACATGCAAAAATGGAACCCTTTCAGAGACTGGTTATTCAGTGTTGTGGGCATAGCAGAAAGGTTATTAGTCACTTTGGTGCAGATCCTCAGCTGGTGTAAGTTGTTAAATGTCAGTAAGGATCTGCCTCCTTTAGTCATTATACACCATCTTTTTCGGAATCTGCAGTTCTATAATATCTACTTCCTCCTCCCTCTGTATTTTTAAAGCCTCTACATACTGAAAAAAATCAAACAGTTCTTAACTTGGAAATGCCTGGTGTGTAACAAGCTCAAACGAGTGAAAGCAAAGCCTTGGAGGTCTAAAAGGGATGTTGAATTTCAAGCTGCTGAAATGTTTAAACTCTAAGCCAATACTTAGATCACTGAGAAATAGTTCCCAGGTCAACACAGCTCAAGCTGTTCAAACACCCACTAGGATATTTTGTTTCCCATCAGTGTGCAAACAGGAAGTTAGAATGGGGAAGTTGAATCAACCAGCTTCTATAGCACATAACAATCTTCATATGTAGAAAGCCCACAGAATCTTGCAGCCTGCCAAATACCAGTCCTTCCATTTTTTGTTTTGTATGGGCATTCATTTACAAAACACTGAAATGAATTTACTGTATAGTGCAGCAAATTATAATAATTGCAACAAAAACAGCTTCTGTGTTTTAATTTGCAGAAAGAACAGAACAAGTGAATGGCTGATCTTTGATAAGGAATAACACCTAATCATTTGACTGTTAGGAGATGGGATTGAAAATAGTGTAGCTAGGCAAAGACATCTTATTTCTTGTATGATTCTGAGTTGTTGGCATCTATTTTGAGGGAATTCAGTGTGCATGAGAATTGACAGCTCTGAAGAACACATCTATCCACAGTCCGGTAAGGCTAGACATCCACAGTATAAGCTTACCTCCACCATCCTGATATCATACCTCAACTCTGACCTGAAAGGGCAAGTGGAAAGTAGATTGGTCTGTGTCAGGGTCGGGTTCCATCAGCCAAAGAGATTTATTTTTGTTTGTCTAAAAAACAGAGGCGTTATTCTGGAGAAGTAAGAAATCTGCTCCCAAGGAAGGCGAGAACTTGTATGACTTAAGCCAAATTATATGGCTCCTTCTGGTCTATTTGAGAATACGGCTCCTGGGATGGGAGGGAACTTATAAATGTAACAGCATTTTATTTTATTTTAAGTAATCCCCCTTTGCTTGGGATAAAGTAGAAACTTATGATTATGAAAGTATTAGCAGTTATAGATTTCAGAGTAGCAGCCGTGTTAGTCTGTATGCGCAGAAAGAACAGGAGTACTTGCGGCACCTTAGACACTAACAAATGTATTAGAGCATAAGCTTTCGTGGGCTACAACCCACTTCATCGGATGCATAGATTGGAACATATAGTAAGAAGATAATAGCGCATCTTAACTAATTAGCCTCTCACAGTTTGTATGGCAACTTCCAACTTATCTGTATGTGTATATACACCTATACCTGTATATATATATATATATATATATCTTCTTACTATATGTTCCATATATGTTCCAGTCTATGCATCTGATGAAGTGGGCTGTAGCCCACAAAAGCTTAAGCTCTAATAAATTTGTTAGTCTCTTAGGTGCCGCAAGTACTCCTGTTCTTTTAGCAGTTATAATTATTGCAGCTATTGCACCATGATTACCCCTTAAAATAGTAATTGGTGCCCTGGGGTAGTAAAGACCCATTCTAGCTTTGTTATGAAATAATTTCCTCTGTCTCTTTTTATTCTGTCCAAGCATCACCCCATTCTGCTATCCATTTCTCGACAGGCTTGATTCCCCCATCTGCACTAAACCCCTGAGCTCTCCAACATGGGTGAAAAAAAGAAGAAAGATAGAAGGGGTTGTTAAAGAAGGAACCCCAGACGTTGCTTTATTTTTTATTTCAATTATGATAAGGTTGAAGGGAAGCTGGATTTTTTTTTGTAAGGAGGTAATAGGACATACATGTGTATATTGTTATTTGTATTACTGTTGTGCCTAGGAGCCTTAGTCATGGACCAGGACCCTCATTCTGCTAGGCATGGTATAAACACAACAAAAATGCTCCAGGCCCCAGACAACTTACAATCTAAGTAAATCTCAAACTCTTATACAGTTTAGGATTGCATACTCAAACTCAGAGGACTGTTCCAGTAAGTGTTTGGAAAGGGAAAAGCCCACTCGAGAGAGGAGAGGTGAATTCTGCAAAATAGCACCACCTCTGTTGCAGACTTTTTTTTTATTTGGTTACCAATGAAGCACTGGTTAGTGCAAACTGAGGAGGAGGAAGCTGCATGAGTGGAGGTGCTCTGCAACTGTGGGGCCTATTTCTAGTCCCTTGTCTGCTCATGTCTCTGTACAGAGTTCCTCTGGGCAGCATCCACGGACTCCTTGCATGAGGAGCAGTGGTCACTGTTGGGATTTTCTGCTTGGTGTTCCCATCTGGTTCCTTAATTTTCAACCATTGACCTCACTCCCATTCTTGTTTTCTCCTTTGTTGGCCCATGTAATCAACTGGAGTCTGGACAGGACTAGACCTACCTGTACCCAGGGCCGTACCTAGGGGTGTGCGGGGCCTGGGACATAGGTACCGAGGTTCTATCTGCCAAGGGGGCGCTCGTCCCAGCTCCACCCAGGCCCCGCCCCACTCCACCCCTTCCTCCCAAGACCCCACCCCAGCCCAGCCTTTTCCTGCCCAGCCACCACCCAGTTCCGCCCCCTTCCCCATGTGGGCTTCACACTCGCTCTTCTTCACTCCCCACCAATGCCTCCAGATGTGGCAAAACAGCTGATCACAGGTAGGCGCTGGGAGGAAGGGGGAGGCGCTGATCAGTGGGGCTTGCTGGCGGGCAGGAGGCACTGGGGGGAGGGAGATGTTGGAATGGGGGGCTCCTCCTCGTCCACCCCCACCCCTCCCACCTCACCTCCCCACCGGCCTCCTCACAAAGCGTGGGGCCCCCAAAGCATGAGGGGAGGGGAGCCGACTGATATAACTGCCTGAATCAGGGCTGAGTGAAAAAGTTTGGCTGAGTCAATGGAACAGCAACACCTTAAAAGAAAGGAAAAAAAATATTAAAAATTCAACATGTGTATGTCAGACAGGGGTGTGGCGCTGCAGTAAAAAAATGTATTGAAAATTGCCACACATATGGGGCTTGTTTTTCTAATAATGGAGTGAATGCAGGCTGGGTAAGAAGTTCCTGAATAGATTACTAAAGATAATACACATTCATATACTAATACACATTTTTAAGCCATAGGAAAAAATATCTGCTCTCAAAATTACACTTGTACACACTAGCTCATCCTGAGAAAGCTGCAGTGCTATAATTAATGCTTGATTTTCAATTCTTATAATAAAGAGTATTTCTAAAGTTTGAAGACTGTTCTAGTATTTATTTCCACCTAGAAATGCCCATGAGAATTTAATCCTAGAACTGCTAACAGTGCCAATTCCAGTTCTTGTTAGTTGCAATAGCAGTGTCTGTGTCTGAGAGAGAGAGAAGTGGTTTGTTTTTAATTTGGAACGTTATCCACTACAGACTGACCTGAGACCATCAACGCATTTCAAGTATACCATCTAATGATTATTAGATGGTAACTTCTAACCAATGGGAACAGAGCAATTCACATGGAATCACAGCAATTCACATAAGCCCACATGTATCTTCATTAAGGTACTCAACCATTTTGTTACTGGACTAAAATAAAACACCTATCTTATGCTATTTTACTTTGTTTCTTGCCAGTTGTTTCTCTTTAATGTTTGGAAGCAGCATTCTAACAAACTCCTTAAGTATTTGAATAGTTATTAGCAGCAAAATCAGAGAGACAAAAAGACATCGGAAGAAAACAGGAGAATATCACCGTTAAGCATGTTGAAAAGTATAAAGAGAGCACACTTTCTTTCTCTTTTTAGTTTGGTTGCAAGATCAAGGAAGGAAGGGAGGAAGGATGGACGGATGGAGTTAGTGAGTAGGAGGGTAATTGTGGACTGTGGATGTTTTCCTTAAGACACAGAGCTTGTATTTAACACAAACTATTTTTATTTGATCATTACGTAACACAGCATTACTCACAGCCTGAAATGCCTACATCCTGCAGTCCAGAGTCCCGCCTTCCAACATGGAGGATGACCTTCAGTCTCTGCAACCGCACCCCCAACCTTTCACAACAATGACAGCTACTCCTTACTATGGGACATGTAAGAAAGAAAACAAAATCCCATGTAATGAAAAAGGCCAAAGGAGAAGCAGAGGGAACTGACTAATGTGGCAAGCCATGCGAGAGAAATAAAAGAATCCAAAGAGCCCATAATGTTTCTTCTGCTTTTAAAAAAACCTCTGAAAATAAAAGATTTATTCTCCATCAGGGTGCTATACAAAGCCATTAATGACTTACCTATGCCACAGAAGAGTGATGGGTGAGCCAATTTCCATAATGCATTTGCTTATCAAAGTCTTTTGGAAAGTTTGTTCCTGTTTAGAATTATTGTCACCCTTTCTGAGTGACAATAATTCTAAATCGCCCCCTCCTTTGTTAGTTGGATAGAAAAATAACTGCTCCAAAAACAGCACTGTGAAGAGATAGGTGAAGCTGCTGCAGTGCACTTAGTGGATATCATGTTTGATTATAATCAAAGAAGACTCTTGCATAAAGTACATTAAGAGGTCAGAGGAGGACATTTCTTGCTACATTTTCAGATCCCTAAATCAAAAACACAATAACCCTTTTCTTCCCATTACGTAAGACTGACCCAACATTGTAATGGGTTCAGAAGTTAGTTCAAGTGAACACATCCTATTCCATGAACTTCCATATCGGCGTTGTCTCCTTTGACTCCCCATACACCAGATTTGAACCCACATATTCTGAAGTAAGAAGGCTAGCCGACGAATCAACTGTTTCATTGACACCACTTCCACCACACATTCCCTAAAGAGGCAATTTCAATATGGTACCCCTCATGCTAAGAGAAGAATTGAACATTGCATAAATTCTGTGCAGGACTCACTCTCATTCTTCTATTGGGACTACAATGGATTGAAGATTAAATCAAAAGTATCTATCTTCATTATCCTCTCAATTCATTAAATAAATAAAATAAAAATATCACAGCCATGTCTGTCCTCTCCCCCACCTTCCATAAAAACTACTACTAACCTGACATGCAGCTTGGACATTATGAGTTATGTGCAAATTAAAATTACATCATGGCCATCAGCCTTTGTCTCTCAGGTCTGATTTTTAGTGTAGTCTCCCATAAATTGAACACAAATTACATAAAAAAAGTTAGAGAATATTACCTTAGCCAGCATTTTGCTCATAACCTCCAAATTTGTTCTTAGAAGAACAGAACATTGCTTTAGCTCTGTTTCTTAAGTATCTGTGCCTTAGGTTTAGCTTTAGCATATCAAATAAAAATAGCAAATATTAATGAGTTTTGCTAAACCAAGATGAACTACCACAGGATTTTCTCTCTTAAAGAGTTTTTCAAGTTTTGCTATACATGAAAGTTAGTTTTTTTTAGCCAAATGCATGCATCACACCAAGAGGGAAGCTTCAAGTAAAAGGATACAGTTTATTACTTGGCAAAGGTTTTCACTAACTGAGTCAATTCCTTTTCACACAGCAGTTCTCACAATCATAACAAGTAGAGTTTGAGACAGAGGAGAAAAACGTACAAGAGAATACTGTAAAATGTTCACCAAAATTCTCTACAGGCCAAAACTTGAAGTCAACAGGAGCTTTTCGAGAGTAAGGACTAAGTTCAGATTCCAGGATTTGGCAATATATGTTTTGAGATTAAAAAATATATATATTTTAAGGGGGAAACCAGAAGACAGATAAACTGATAGATTAGGATGCAAATAATTAACAGGGGTAAAATAGGATATTAATTTTTTTCCCATATAATTTTTCATGGCCCAGATTATCCCTTATGTAGGATACTGTAAACTCGCTTTATTTCCATTTGCTTATTCCTACCAAAAAAAACTAATTTACCCCATTGAGGAATGAGTTCAATCTAAAGCTCATGGGTTTTCTGAAATCTGTGTAGATCTCCAGGGGGCAAAGGCAATTCACACAATGACTCTGTGTCTCAGTGCTGTTTCCTGTCCTCACAACCTCCATAGCCCCCTTAGGAGGCGTAATTTAATGGGCTACCCATTCTGGCTACTCCTTCTCATCTTCCCCATAAGGATGTTCAACAGCTCTGCGAGGTAAAAATAGATAAGTAATCTCTCATTGGTACCTCAGAGCAGCATCTGAGCATCTCACAGTTTTTAATATATTGATACTAATAACATCCCTGCAAGATAGGGAAGTGTTACCTGTATTTACACAAACAAGTGATTTGTCCAAGGTCACACGGGAAGTCTATGGCAAAGCAGGGAATTGAATGCAGGTCTCGAGTCCCAGGCCACTCTTACCTTTGGACCATGCTTTCTCTCTATCACTAAGATAATCATACTCTCTTATATTTGTGTTTCTGATGCGGTTAAGAGTGATGATAGCATTCACGTGCTTTGTCTCCTCCCATTCCTATCCAATCACAACATTTTTGCCTTTTAGAAAAGAAACCAGTTCCAGAACAAAGCTTGCAAATACCCAATGTCCAGTCAAAAGTCATAAGTCATATGTAGTTTTATTAACATTATTGTACAGAATAAGTATATTAAAAAAGGTAATAAAACACTTATTGTACTACTAAAATATTGTAATTATAGTAGTACAAACATACTCAAACTGTATGTGCTGAAGTGTAAGTAAGGGACTATAAGGAAGATATTTATATGGTACCACAGTTGTGGTAAAAGGCCTAATTTTCAGCAGTTCTCCCTGGGTACAATACAGTACTCTAAAGATTCACATACACATTCAAAACACACTCATAAGAAGTTATGTAAACATTCCCCCCCCCCTTTTTTTTTAAAAGAGACAGTGCACAGTTATATGTAGTACAGAAGAACTTCTCAGGTTCTTTTACAGCAGGGGTGGGCAAACTGGGGCTGGGGATGAGGGGTTGGGGGTGCAGGAGGGTGCTCCAGGCTGGAATGAGGGGTTCAGAGGGCAGGAGGGGGATCAAGGCTGGGGCAGGGGCTTGGGGCAGGGGAGGGGGTCAGGGGTGCAGGCTCTGGGCAGCGCTTACCTCAAGCAGCTTCCAGAAGCAGCGGCATGTCCCCCCTCTGGCTCCTATGTGGGGCACAGCCAGGCAGCTCTGTGTGCTGCCCCATCTGCAGGCGCTGCCCCTGCAGCTCCCACTGGCTGTAGTTCCCAGCCAATGGGAGCTGTGAGGGCGGCACTTGGGCGGGGGCAGTGTCCGGAGCCCCCTGGCTGCCCTTATGTGTAGGAGCTTGAAGGGGGGCATGCTGCTGCTTCCAGGAGCTGCGCGGAGCGGGGCAAACCCCCAATCCCACCCCTGACTGGAGCGCCAGAGCAGGGCAAGCACCGGACCTTGCTCCCCAGCGGGAGCTAGACGGCCAGATTAAAACATCAGGAGGGCGGGATGAGGCCCCGGAGCCGTAGTTTGTCCACCCCTGTTTTAGAGCAAGCTATATTTACATACTGAGCCAGACATTCGCTTGAGTCTCAACATCGCCATCTCTTGGAGACTTGCTTTGATGCTTTAGTACATATGTTAAGTTTATGACTACCAAATGTGAAGATATTTTTAAACAGTAAGGAAGGGCACACTGGTTAGACAGAGAGAACATATGGACAGTGGAGCAGCCTACCAAGGGAGGTGCCCCCCACAGATATTTAGGAACCTGTTAGAAAGGACAGTTGAAAAAGATACAGTAATAAGAAGTCCTGTAAATTGCAGGATCAGACTGAATGACCCAAGCCATATTTAATGCCCCTCAATATGAATTACAAAGCTTCATGCTACTGGTTAGCATAGGCCTAATTTCCTACTGCATATCCCGCTTAGTAATTAAAAGATTTGGAAGTGTTGAGACACTTTTTGTGTTTCTAAAGCTTGTGTTCTGAGTAGCATGGGCAATCACAGGGTCTCAGACACATGGAAGAAAAACTGCCAAGATTTTCCAAATGACTAGGAATTTTGGATGCATGGATACTCTCTGCAAATCAGGTCCCTTTAAGGTGTCATACATTGTGCATCCAAAAACGGAGGCACTAAAAATAACAGTTACGTTTGAAAACTGTGGGGGAGGGGACGGGGGGAGATGGAGACAGACAATGACAATGATACCTAAAATCATCATTAGTGGAGGGCATAGATCTGAATTGTTAAAGAAGATGTGTTGGAACAAGAATTCTTTTCTAGCCAAGAAAGTGACAGGATAAGGGAGACAGTCAAAAGGGATATTCAATTATAGCTTTTGGGGAATGTAATAACCACAATCGATGCTGAAACCTCAGCAGTTTATGATGCTTTCCAGTGATAGAGTGGAGGTTAGATTCTGTCTTGTCTACACTGCCCTGGAGTCTGGACAACAGGAGTTTGAACATCAGTCTGCATCAAAATGCTGCACAGCAACTACCCAGTGTGGACACTGCGTTCTCATTAATTTAGTCCTGTTTGAAGAGGACTACATTGATATGAACTAGGAACCTTTTAGTTTGTGCCCACACGGGGCAGTTGCAGTGCAGCACTTTGGTGCGCTCTGATAGTCACACCTCCAGAGTCCAAACCACAAGGCGGTATAGACATTCACCTAGGTAATGTAAATTGGTGTCGTTCTCTGTTGAATTCAATGGAGCTGCACAGTTTACAGCAGCTGAGGATATGTCCCTAGATTTTGGGGGTCATTTCTAAAATCAGTTTTATGTAAAAAAAATAATAAATGGCTTCTTTAGGCCAAATAAAAATAACATGCTACAAATACAGTAAATTTCCATATAGATCATAATACATTTGATTCTATATTTTACAATACAATGTAAATGTAAAATCTAATTATGCAATTGCACTTTTGGCACTGTCATTGTTGCAGATTGGCATATATAGAGAGTACAAAAAAATCTGTATTCAGAATGCAGACTTCTAAAGCTTTTAAATAAAATTTACTGCATTTTTTTAATTTTGAAATTGAAATTTCAAGTGTCGTTCATAATCCTAAATTCAGATTAATTAGAAAAAAACTTTTAATCATTTGAAAACCTCTTTTAATAATAAAAATGACTAACTAGAAGAGCTGCGTGTGGCTTGAAAGCTTCTCTCTCACCAACAGAAGTTGGTCCAATAAAAGATATTACATCATCCACCTTTTCTTTCTAACTAGATTTCTAGACAAGTTTCTAATAGTCGATGACTGTGAAATGTAGCATTTACCATGACTAATGTGTGAAATCTGTCATCTTTCTCCAGTATTTAGACAGGGCCCTAATATGAATGACAGAAAGTTTTAATATGACATGATATCATTATTATTTTACTTTTATTATTGGAATTATATTTATCATTAGATTGTATTAGATACATGTATATATACACACAATATCACCACTGATTTTATTAGACTTCTCAAATATATGTTTGTACAATTACTAGGAACGTAGTTTAATTCTGGAATTATCTCAGTTAATACAATACTAATATGAAAGTTGGGGTCAAATATAGAATGGAAGGGGACAACAATAGGACTCCTTAGCCTCTGAGAAAATTGAAGAGTTTTAGATGCTTTGGTTAAGTTTTTCCCTTCCAACGGAGAGCCATTTTACTTCTAGACTATGAGATTAAAGTTCGAAATCGACAAAGCATTTGATCTGAATTAAATTCAGGGTAGGACTGAGGAGGGAGGATGTTGTGTCAGAAGGCAACCTTACGGGAACAATTGGTAAGCTAGTGAGCTTTTGGTTTTGTTGAAGCCAGAAAATATGCCTTTTCTGGCTTTGAATTAAAATCATAAGGGCAGGTTTGGATCCAAAGATTCAACTTGAAAACTCACTCCCAATTATGACATTTTGAGAGGGGTAAAATCTAGCTGCAGGCTTTGGCCCACCTCTAATTAAAATAGAGCAAGTGAAGAAAATTGCCTAAGAACAGGAAGATACAAATGTACCTGTCTATCTGCTCTCTTGTCTTTTTCTTGATTTTTTTGTTTCATAGCTTTCCTACTTAGATCAATGTTGCTGTTCCTGACAGGCCCTCCTTTCTCACCATGAAGAATTGCCTCGTCCTGATCCAGCACTTCATTCAGTGACTGACAGGCTGAGCTATTTCTAGCAGGGACAATCAGCACTGTATCAGAAACTTCAGAATTTTTTTTTTATATATAACACGTGGTTTGAATTTAATAGCAAAAAGGGATTCTTCAGCAAGAATTAGGCTTCATGAAGAGAGATCCTGATTCAGTAACTCTCATAAAAAAAATGGCTAAGTGCCAGATATTTCCTTTATACTTTTACGCAATCTCCCCCAATCACACAGGCCTACATGAATTCATATTTTACATATAACACTGTTAATGGAAGATTTCAGCAATCATGGTCAGTGGTCCACCTGAAACCCTTACAGAAATGATCTTCACTTGGCTGATTGATATTGTATAGTAGATCGTATTAAAAATAAACCACAAAAGGCCTTATGGCCAGGTTGTACCTAGAAATGCATGGATGGGCGACGATTCAGGAGTGAAAGGACTGCTCCTCACTAGCACTGACATTTGTACTAGCCTCCTCAAATGGGCTGAGGTGAAGTTGAGGTAAAATCCTATCCTCTTCTCTGTACTTGCCAGCGAAGGTATCTCCACCTGTAAGACTGCATCCTGCACCATTCAAAAGATATAGGAATGGCTATGACCAAGCCTACATCAAGAGACATTGTACCTGCCTTAAGCGTGATATTTTTGGAAGTTCCTGCAAATGTGATTCAGCACCCCCTGCTGAAGCACAGTATATTAAAATTGCAAAAAATACCCAAGAATGAATGCACATTCCTCAAAAGCCTGTCATATTAAGGACTCCTCTCCTTCCCACTTCCTTACAGAAGTGGGCACAACATTTGATCCTCGCTATTGGGCTATATTACTTCCTTTCAAACATTTGTAAACCACAGCTGCAGAAGAGAGATGATGATAAATCAGGATAAATCCCTGTATGTGGGGAGGTAAAAAAAATGGGACCTTACTTCTTTCTAAAAGTCACTGTGGACCAGACTTGAGGTTATGAATAAAATGGGTTGCATGCACTAGCTCTACCATTCTACTAAAAATAAGTTAGGGCTCTCCAAAGATAAAAAGAGCCCGGAATGATCAAATTCAATAGTCTTTAAACTGATTGAGGACATTAAGGTACTAGTACCTCTGAATCATAATGAAAAGTGTTAAAGGACATAAGGACACAAGAAATTGCTGGACAGGAAGAAACCACTTTTCTCAACCAGCCTGTCCACTGCTTTGTCACCGTTCCCTTCAATCGCCTCCCTTTCCATAAAAATGTCAAACTGTCTCTTACATTTATTTATACTCTTTGCAGTCGCCAATTTGGCAACTTGTTGTATATACTTACTACTCTGGAATTATTAAATAATTCTGCCTGAATTCCTGGTGTTTACAATGAAATTACTAACATGTAGTCTCTATTTCTAAACCCCCAAACTGTGTGAACAGTTATTTTGTTTTATCTAATGAAACTCCTCCTCCAGTGTAACATCTACTAAGTTACCTCAACATTCTCTTCTCTTCAATAAGAAGATGTTTCTCAGTGAATAACTTCTCGGCTTTTCCTGACAACAAATACTCTTAAAACTTGGAATCATTCTAGTTGTTTCCCAAAGTCCAGTCTTCATGGTAATGATATTCTTCTAAAATGGTGACTACAACTGAATACAGTATTATAGAGGAAGTCTAATGTTTTATACAATATTTTCTATTGATCTGTATTCTATTCCACTGTTGATGATGCATCTTAGAAGAATTCTCTTTACCTTTTCACTGCTCAACAACAGCCTGTGCTGATGACTTCAAGGTTTTTCTCTACAATAGCCCTTAAATCCCTTTCCAGGTCAGTATGCGGCATGATTGACTTTCCTATTTAATGTGTGGTTTTGGTTCATTGACCACAGATTATTTTACATTTGTACATTAAACCACCTTTTTCCAGTTACTGACTCAGTAAATATCAGGTGGTATTATTTATTTACTATATCTTTCTCAATTAAAAAAAACAACAACAACAAAATGAGGAGTCCTTGTGGCACCTTAGAGACTAACACATTTATTTGGGCTCCCAAATAGATGCGTTAGTCTCTAAGGTGCCACAAGGATTCCTCGTCGTTTTTGCTGATACAGACTAACACGGCTACCACTGTGAAACCTTTCTCAATTTAGACATTATCTGAGATTGTACATTTCATTTGGTCATCCAAATACATTCTATATTCTTATTTGTGTGTTTATAGTAGCACCCACAGCTAGGCACATTCCACACATTCCGGGAGGGATGAACCCAAGAAATTAACAATGTATTGACGGACAGGTAGACAACGGTTAGGGCAGGGGTGGCCAACCTGTGGCTCCAGAGCCACATGCAGCTATTCAGAAGTTAATATGTGGCTCCTTGTATAGGCACTGATTCTGGGGCTGGAGCTGCAGGCGCCAACTTTCCAATGTGCCGGGAGTGCTCACTGCTCAACCCCTGGCTCTGCCACAGGCCCTGCCCCCACCCCACCCCTTCCTGCCCCGTCCCCTGAGCCTGTCATATCCTTGCTCCTCTCCCCATCCCCATCCCCATCCCCCCGAACCTCCTGCATGCCACAAAACAGCTGATCAGCAGGGCTGCCAGTGGGCGGGAGGCACTGGGAGCGGGTTGGGAGGAGCTGATGGAGGCCTGCTGACGTATTACTGTGGCTCTTTGGCAACGTATATTGGTAAATTCTGGCTCCTTCTCAGACTCAGGTTGGCTACCCCTGGGTTAGGGGAAGAACAAAAAAAAAAAAAGGATTTTTATATGTCAGCTAGATTCATTGCAGGCACCTTGGAAGTAGTTTTACAAGGAAAAGGATATGAAAATGAATATGAGAATACACAGACAATTTGTGTCATTACATAAGTTTCTTTGCTGAATTATGTACCTTTTCACAAATTCTAATTTTTTGAAAGTCTAATTCCAAATTCACTGCCTCTGTAAGTAGGTACACCTTTACTGGGCCGAAGTATACAATTTCCACTTACTACTTGAAAATAGCGCCCCTTACTCATTTGTGATAGCACTATTTAGAGATTACAAGAAAGTTGTATTTTCAGAGGAAATCAGTGAGGCCTATACCTTCTCATTTATTTAATATTTGTATTACAATTGTACTTAACCAGAACTGGAGTCCCTCTGTGCTAGGCAAGGTATAGACATACATGAAGATATCACACTGACCCTAGGTGCTTGAAATCTTGTTAGCCCTGTTTAGCCAAAATATTCTTTTCATTGAATTTCCTAGTGACCAGATATGCTGTGTCTATTGACATCTGCTTCCATTTTAGTATTTGAATTATCCTCTTGGCCTATCTCACCTTCATGATGATGCTACTTCATCACTTATTTATTCCAT
The DNA here is from genome assembly GCF_015237465.2 of Chelonia mydas. Lineage (NCBI taxonomy): Eukaryota > Metazoa > Chordata > Testudines > Cheloniidae > Chelonia > Chelonia mydas. The sequence goes on along the minus strand of NC_051245.2, from coordinate 57,686,299 downwards.
TTCCTTCATCTTCAACAACTAACCTGTGCTTCTCACTTCCTATCCAAACCTACTTCAGAACGTGCATTCCAGCTTCCTGATCAGCCCACCCAATCAAATGTTGTTTTCAAATGACACCAAACTGTTTTCAATACCAGAATGTCAAGATGTGACCAAGAATGCCAAGACGTTTTGCTGTATGCATAGGTACCATATTGCACCCATGCTTTGCCTTACTGCATTACAGATGTTACAGGAACTGAGTATTTTGTCATAACCACATTTTAAACTATGCTTGGTCACTCTCCTCAGATGGCCAGTAGGGAATTTTCTTTGCAAGTACTGTGTGCTTTTTGGGAAACAGGAAACTGTCTGTTGTCCAACAAAAAAAGGAGATGCCAGTCGGAAAATCCTAACAAACTTTAATAAGGCTCTGGAATATAGTCTCAAATCACAGAAAGAACATTGTGTTGGTAAAGAACTCCTATTTCCTAATTAAATCATTATAACAAGAGATTGGGAGAAATAAAGATTTTGTATACAATCATATGAGCAATACTTCTGTTCTGATGCTGATAAACATCATGTACCACAGTTGGCCACCTCCCACGCACTCCCTTTGTAGATGGGGTGGCTCTGAATCACCCTGCCTCAGATTCCCTTCTTCCTGGGCTCCGCCATAAACTTCACACACAGGTTTTTGTGTGTTCAAACACCCCATCTTAGTATCTGAGTTTATTGATACCAATCAAAGTCACAAACAAAACACAGAGTCCTAAAACAAAGTCTACAAAGTCCAATTCAGTTCCCTGCAGGCCATTACTAACCTTACTTTCTGGAGTTTTGTGGCCTCTGGTATCTCAGTCTCTTCTACAGCCTGTTGTTCTCCTGTTGTAGCTTCATCTAATGCTCTTAACAGAGACCAGGTGCCTTCAATCAGACCCAACCACAAGGCTGTTATTGAGGAAGAGTTGGGCTGGACCATTTCCCTCTGAAAGGGCCCAGTTCAACCTGTGACACAGCATTTCATGGTCATAGAGATGAAAGCCCTGTTTTAGCCAATGTCTCAGCTACAAAACATGGACTCCTGCGTGCAATTTCTCACACATTTGTTGTATAGTAATATTAAATCACTCTTGTGTCTGGAAGAGGCATAGAAGAGAAGGTATTGACTGATCTGAAGCCACAGAGCTGGATCTCAGAGGGCTTGTGGGTTTGAGTTCTGAACAATGAATGGATCCTTTTCTGGAGCTCAGGCACTAATTCACAGTTTGTACCCAGTTGTTCTGTATGGCCATTATGGAAGTCAGTATCTAAAGTTTGTGATCAGTAAGTCTAGTGAGGCTCCTTCAATTCATAACTGTTGGGGTAAAGAAAAAACCTAAACATTCATCAATAACTCATCCAAAATAGTGAACTGACTGAATCATAATGTCAAGAGTTCTTCTGGTGACAAAGAAAGTCAATCACTCTGCAGCTTTACTGACACTCAATGGGTTGATTGACATGATACTGTCATTATTTTACATCATATTTTGAATACTCTGTGGAACATAAAAGGATATGCAAATATTCTCCTTTATGCTTTACAGGATACAGCATTTATCAACCTAATGCTCTAGCCAAAATCAGCAAATGGATGAAGAGCAGCTGGCTAAAGCTGAACCCAGGCAAGTTGATGCTGGTAGGAAAAAGGAAGCCCTTAAAAGGACTTCCTTCCTCAATAACATCCTACCTTCCCCCTCTCCTGAAAACCTCAGCCATTAAATTCCACTATAATCAAAGTTCTGGCTATTTTATAGGGCTCTTATCCATCTAACAACATTTCCTAATCCACTTTTTCTAACTGTCCCATGAAAATACAGCAAGACACTGAAATAACCCAACTTCTTTAAGGAGTATTTTCCCTCATTGTGTGCATACCTTCTATTAACATTAACATATCTGCACTGAAAAGAAAATATATCCCTTTATTGTCTGTAACAACCATCTATACTGTCATTGTTCTGTCATCCAATTTCTCATTCCAGTCTAATTATCGTTAGTATTACCAATTTCCTATTCTTAGTTTAGTTTGTCTGTTCTTTTCTGTATGCTCTTTCCTGGTGCTTTAAATCCCCAGACATTTTTCTGGTTCAACAATATGCATTGTTGTAATAATTTTCATATTTATCCTTGAAGACATGTAACTCCCACTGAGCGCACTAATCACATGGACTCCTAGCTTTGTACAGAACGTATTTAGCTTTCCTCACTTAGTCCTTCTTTGCTTTACCTTTACACAACATCCTGCAATGTTAATCCTGTTATATGGGAGAGACAGATGTTATTGAAATGATGTATTTCATCTGTGCATCTGAATCAACCTCTATATGGAGTTAAATAGTGGATAAAGTACCTTATCTTAGAAGTTCCCCTGTAAAGCTGTACTTGATGCACAAGACCCCATAAACCCCTACATACGGCTGGGAAACTCCATTAATTTTAATTTGCAAATTTTTCTCTTCATTCTTCTGTTGGGTTGTGTTCTCCCCCCATATACACCTTACTTCAATGGGCCCAAAATTGTGACTCCATAGAGATCTCAATAGATTTGAGGGAAGCTGTTAGAGGCACAAGCTATGCATAGGCAATCTGGCACTTCTGAAGTCAGCCCTACCCGACTCTCCCCTCAGCTTGAGGACAGCATGGTTCCAAATACCACAGTTCCTGGAATCCCCTCTTTTCCCACCTTTGCTGGAAGATGCTGCACTCTATGAAAGAGGAATCTATGAAAGCTGACATTGATTCAGTCAGCATTATCTTCATCAGATGGGCTATGGGTTTGTGGGAAGGGGAGAACAATGCTACCAGAGAGTGGCTTTCCCACTGACTATGCTCCCATTCACTTCCTCCAGATTCAGAGCCCCAAAATGGAACATTTTGCTGAGATGGGCCATTAATGGAATTTTTAGGTCACTGGCAATTCTGAAAAATCTGAAAAAAATCATTTTGGGTCATACAGATGCTTTTTTTCATCCTGACACAAAATGTTTCATTTTGTTTTTGAGTATTTTAAACATGTTTTTAAAATATAAATAAAATTAAAGGAATTTCCAAACAAAATGTCATTTTGAATAAAAAATGTTAACATTTTGTTTAAAAGATGTCAATATGAAACATTTCAATTTTCTATATAAGATTTTTTTTTAAAGCAAAACAAGTCAACAAAATCTACATCACTTCACAAAATATTTTGGTGTCATCAAGTCTGTATTTTTTGCTGCACAAAGTTTTGGTTGAAAAATTTTGCCCAGCTCTCTTAAGAGGTTTCTAAGAGCTCAGGTAAGAAGGAAGTATACTGCAGAGCCACTGTCCCCACTCCTGTTCCTCTCCAGCTAGAATTGTCAAGTTTCTATTCCCCTCCTATGTTCTCTCTAGCAAAGGGGAAATTTAAAAACAAACAAATAGCTTTTCAGATGTCAACAGCCACAAACACAGTGGGCAGATAAATAATTCAGATACATGGAGGGCAAATAATTTGCTGAGAGGCACTATCATCTAATTGATTATGCATATGTTTGAGGGTCAGTAGTCCTGGCTTCTAAAATTTCTGATTCTGATATAATTTGTTATGTGACTTTGAGCATGCCACTTAATTAGGTCTCAGTTTCTGCCTCTGTAAAATGTGTTCCAATGCTATCCTGAAAAGGAGACATCATTAAATAATGTAAGTGTGATAGTCTCCATTTTAGCTGACACCAGGAATTGGATTTGGGACCAACAGAGCTAAAAGCATGAGTCACTACAGCCTGAGTTAAAGAGTCAGGCTCTGTAGCTGGGATCAGGCACAAAGGAGCACACATAACATACACTCACCAGTTCATTACATAAATGCAAATTATAGTGAAAATCAAGCACTGGCAGTTGAACTCAGGATTTGCAGGAACTGATTTGAAGCATTTATTTATTTCTCTAGGTGAGGTGACATTGAGGGAGTACTACCACTACCATTGGGAGCTTTTTCAAAACTCAGAAATTCAAATATTTACATTAAAGTTGCTTTTTGAGTTTTCACATATTTTACTGTGAATTATTTTCAGTCTCTCAAAATTTCACAGGAGGACTACATTTGAGAGGTATAAAACCATTCAGAATGCACTGGGGAAACATTTTGCACCATTTGGTGAAAATCCATCTCCATGTTCACACTACCCTGGAAACACCTTAATGAGAAATCAGAGTTTCAAAGTTAGTTTTAAAAGGAATAATTTCTCAGTGCTATAGATTAAACAAATGCACCCAAGATCTGCTGGCAATAAGGGGAGCCCTTTGCTCAAATATTACCTGGAGGGAACTGACTAATGCTGGATTCAAGTAATAGAGTAAAATCTATAAATTACCATTTGTGCTTTGAGATCCTTGTTATGATGCAAAGATAAAATCTAGGTGTGGGAATGTTTGAAGGGGAAATCCAATGAGAGAAAATGCCATTTCTTGTTCAGCTCTTTTACAAAATCCTCAGAGAAGATGAAAGCTCTTGGAAACTGGCTCTTAGTACATCAGAAAATACAATCACTAAGTGTACAGTCACCAGGGAAGGTTGACACTGAGCTATCTTTCCTGAAATGGAATTAATCTAGCACCTGACATTTCCACATATTTGAGTTTTTGGTATACGTGAGCAACCATGCTGGTCAAATATTTCATTACCTTGACCAACCCTGAGAAAATCATATTGTGCAGATTCCAGCTATGTATGAGATAACACACAGTGTGTGTGTCTGTATGTCTGAGCATGCAGGTGTGGGAGTTAAGGGAGTGCAATTTCATTCCTTAAATCCTTCATTCTTCTTCAGAATAAGAATCTCTAGATAATGGTATCACAGTGGTGGATAAGGTGGAGCACACAGGGCTGCTTGCTGCTTTCTTCCAGCAAATGAATAGTCATTACTTATAGTGCTGTTTGCCATCAGAGAACAAACAGACAGGCATGCAAACCAGTAAGCTGTTCTGACCTTCTACTCTTTGGTCCCCAGGGAGGCCTTTTTTTAAGGGAAATCATTGATTTTTTTATATCAGAGAGATACATATCACATCTAGTAGTAAATTGCCCATGATTCCCTATATTATGGTCCCCAGGGAGTCTTCTGTAAGGGGAAACCTTATGATTTTGACTTTTCAGGTGTGGATTTGCCCTTAAATTATCTCTTTTATAGTCTTAGTCCACACAGCATCAATAACAGGGGGGAAAAAAGAAAAGAAAAAGATTAAGTAGAAATTTAACTTGGCAACATTTTTTACGCTTCACTTCCACACAGCTGAGAGAGATGTACCGGTAGTATAGCTAATGAACAATCTGCTTTAAATCTCACTATGATCCATGGTTTCTAATGTATATGGACCAAAAATCCAGTCCTTTTTCTTCAGCTCCATCTCTTCAAACCCCTAACAGCCACTGTGGGCCATCAGAACCAGTGCTGCCAAAGAGGGTCAGATGCCAGAACAATGCATAACGGTCTACGTTCTCTTCATGGTGTGAAGGTAGACTCCCTGAGAGCTTGCTGCACTAAAGCATGCGAGATTTTTTGGAAGGCCAATGCGGGAGTATGGTACAGGACACAGTCTGGGACTGAGACCACCAAGCAGCACCACAGGAAGTTAGGCGACTTCTGATCAGATTACAGAGACTGGGGAGATGTCAAGGTAGGACACGGACTGGAGTGCCATGGAAGGTTACCTGAGGGGATTGGAGGATCAGCAACGATCGTTGCATGGGGACTTTGGCCAGTGTTCTCTCAGAGGACAGCTCAAGTTAGCAAACAGAGAGGCAAGCTATCTCATGGTCTGCCCTATATCTCCAAGTGAGGTGGCTGCCTCACTGTCTGTCACAACCAGGACATGACTCGTGAGGGTGCCCAAGCAAGGATCTATCAAGATTAACAGCAAGTTCATTCTCTATTGAAGACAAACCCTGTGTGGCTCCATTGCCCATTCCTTCCCATGCTTGTTTTGGAGGAGGCAAAAGGAATCAGGGAGGCATGAAGATGCAGCAGCAAGTGTGGTATGTTTTCATTATCTTTCTTGGCCCTGTGCAGAAGAATTCCTCTCCTTTTTAGCTCCAGCAGAGATATCAATGGCCCATTATTTTGAGCATTGCTGCAGCCAGACTTTGACATTCTGTGTTGTGGGGGAGGAGAGGGAGGGAGAGGATTCTCATGAAAACAAAGTGTGAGCAAAGGAGTTATGTTTAGATTTGAGTTCTCTCTCACCTCAGCTAATCCAGGTCATTTTCAGCCCTGTCAAAAACCAACCCTAAAATCCAGGCAACGTCTTCCCCTACTCTGTTTTTAATGTTGTGATTTGGAATACTTACTGAAGACAAACTGTGGAATCTAATAATCTTTAGTCCTAGGAAATTTTACCTACAATTGGACTGTGAATAAGAAAGATCTGGAGCACAATTACTCCAGGGAAAGGGAGGGAGAGAAGTTTTAAGATGGGAGAGATATACAAAGGGGAGAGAAAACAAATATTGAAATTAGCTTCAGGAAGGAAAACAAAGCAGGGAAAAAAAAGCTACCAGCAACACTCTCTATTGCTATTTTCTTTTTGCCTCCCACATTCCAGAAGTCTTTGATTAATGACAAATGGTGCAGATGACAAATAATTTGCTTCTACTTAACTGCCAACATTTTTATTTTTATTTTAAATATTCATAAATGAATTTAATGCTCATGAATGTGGGAAACTAATAACATTAGCCTGAGCCAGACATAGCTTAGGTAGGCATTGTGCAAGATTTTCCACACAGCTCTGCCAGTACAACTAAATCTTCATCTTTAACACCCCTACTAATACTCCAGTCCTAGGCCTTTTCTTTTGTGCAGACAAATGAGTAGTGGTTTTGTAAGGTGGTCAAATTAGAATGGTGTCATTTTCATTCACGTCCTAAAATATTATTTAAACCCAGGAAAACAGAGGTGAATGGCTCTTGGGAGTGCTCCTCCTTCTCCCCACTATTTTATGTGGGCCTTCTAGCATCCTGTATTCAAGACCAGGTTGTGCTTTGTCCCTATGTGTGTGCAAAAGCAGGACAACCATGCAAGAAGCCTGTAATCTTCCTCCCCAAAGGAAGGGTTGGACAATTGTTGTTTGTTGTCCCTTGAATGCAGTTTGCTCCAAACTATTAGCAATATCATAAAGGCAAGGTGGGGATGAGGTAGACAGTGATCCTAACTGCTCTCTACAGTGGACAGAGTTTTGCTGTCTTAGTTGAGCAGAAAGGAGCACATGTTGCACTGTTTGAGTGGGCAGTCTCAGCTGTGCTACCCAGCTCCGTGCTGTCCTCACAGAGGGCTATATCTTCAAGGCAGAATTCAGCCTGTTGCAGCATTGTGTTTTCCTGGAACTATCAATGGAGTAGGATCATATATACATGTCTATGGATGCTCTTTGGTTCTCCTACCTTTAGTAATACATTTCTTTATATGGGAACCCAAAAAATTCTTCTTCCCATGTGTCCTGAGTGCTGATCCAATGAAATCCAGCAGATCTCTTTTATGTTCTGGCAGCTGAGAGGACATCAAGAGTCTGACATAAAGGCAACATTTTAAGTGACTGTCTGGACCAGCAGGCAGGTTAGAACACTTGAATCTGTTATGAAGCTATCTTAAAGATAGAGGAACCAGATGGATGTTCATGAAAAAGAGAGGGAAATTTGAGTGGATTCTCAAAGGAACATGAAGGATTCTGACACCAGGGTAACTTCAAACTCCATACAGACCCCTACATCTTAAACTTTTTGGCTATTTATATATCTCCCTCTACTTCTTCAGACTATTAATGACTGAGAAAGAAAACAAACAAAGATATCTTATATATCAGAGGCTGTACAGACAAACCAGTGTCACTATTGCACAACCAATGAAAAATAAATGCAACAAGCTCTGAACAGTAGCCAAACCTAAGCCTGCACACCTGGCTCCCATTTGTTATAAGTTTGAAACTAAAAACAAAGAGTCTTGACTTACAACTGAACATTTTGTGTCTGACCCCAGCAGCACAACTTGACAGCAGCTGAGCTGAGGAAAACAAAAGCAACCTGAAAAGATCAATGTAATCTGCTTCTTCCTCTTCAGGGTCTCCCTCTCCTGGCTCCTGAACTCAATGCCAATGTTTTAAACAAAAACAAACATAAAATAGAAAATATGACAGTAACAAAACCGTTGAGCTGCTTCTATCCACCCACATGTGTGTAGTGATAAAACCAAAATATGACAGAACATTTCCTCTTGGCAGGGCAATGTAGCTTTCTCGTCCTGAGGTATCACAGTCCCACAAAACATTTTTTCTGTTCTGTTATTTTTTCCCCTAAGCCACTTAAACAAATCCCAAAGGACTCAGCCATGCTATTCAGGCATAGCCCTTTCTTGTGGGTGGTGTGAGCCTGAGCTGCACCAGGCGGGGGGAGAGGCACTGAAAGGCATTCGCAAAGCACACATGGGAGCTCACCATCCCTCCTGAACAGCATATTTCCCTTTTCCTAAGGCCAGCATGCTCTGCCTATTCTTTACCCTCGCCTTTCCTCCTTTGGTCACAATGTGCCATGGAGGGAAGTGAGGGTGCAGTCTCTGAGCACCTCTGAGTACAAGGACTTCAACCCTGCCCAACCCTTTTATAGATCATGTCAGAGGAAGGAGGCTCCCTACTCCCCCTCCCATCAGCCAGGGATTCTGTGTATCGTGGGAGTGCTGAAAGCCACTGAACCAAACTGTAAACCCTGTATATAATGGAAACCACTTCAAACGAGGGGGTGCTGCAGCACCCTTCGCACCCCTAATTCAACCACGTATGTCATCAGCATGGAATGGCCTGATGGAGCTGGACCCTAAATTAGCAACCATAGAAACACAACAGAGAAGAGCCAATAGGCTAAAGTCATGCTCATAATCTAGGTGCATCTGAGCCAATCCCATTCTTAAATCTCTTCAGCAAACCTATTTTTGGTTTTAACAACGATCCTTCATCTCTGGTCAGGTAGTGACTGGAACTGTGCAAATGAAAATTCTCATTGTCAGCCAAAAGTAAACAAAGACAATTATTTTTTTGTGGATTTGCAAAAAAATGGAACATTTTTTGTTCTCTCTAGATTTTTGTGAAAATGAAAGTGTTTCAGTAAGTGGAAAATTGGCATTCACATAAAGAAAAAAACATCAGTTTCTAATGGCTCTAATGCTGACCTAGGAAAACATAGTTAATTTGTAGGACTTATTACTACAGGATAAAAATGTAGTCCATTGAGGCAGATACAGTAGCTCAGAAAGATTTAAAAAGGGGTTAGATCTTAGATGATAATCATATCAGAATAAAATTACAAGGGCTTTCAGTCTTCATGCTCCTGGCATAAATTGACCAACAGTTGAGAGGAGGAAGAAATTTCACACCATGTGAAAGAGAGTAAAAGGTCTAAACCTAAAATTGGGTGCCAGGAACTCCCAACTCCTAATTCTGGTTCTAATTCTGACTCCCTCTAGGACTTGGACAACTCCCTGGAAGCCTCTCTATCTTTGTTCACCTATTTATTACATTGAAGAAATAATATTCACTTACCAACCTGCCTTTCTGGACATGTCTGAGGATTAATTAGCTAATGCTTTTAAAGTGTTTTGAAGGTCAAAAGAGCTAAACAGGTACTCATAATTAGGTGTAATACTGGAGATTATACCTTCCTCTAAAAGCAACAAGTACTGGCCACTGTTGTGATACAGTAAATTTTGCATTCTTATAGAAGTGAAGGAATGCACAGTCTTTTCTAACTTCAGCTTGCCCGTTTCCCCACTATACACACACACACACACACACACACACACACACAGACTGTCCAGCTCTACACTAGAAACTTTTGCTAGTATAATAATCTCAGTTAAGGGTATGATTTTTTTACAATGCATTTATACCAGCAAAAGCCCGAGCACAATCAAATGCTTTTGCTGTACAGCTTATTTTCTTTGGAGAACTGGCAAAACACATTATTGCCAGTGTAAACTGTGCCTATACTAGAAAGGTTTGCCAGGACATATATTCATGGATAGTTATACCAGCAAACCTTTCCTGATGTAGACTACAGCCTAGAAGCAAGTCCCAGTTCATTAGAGAATGGGCAACACAGGTTCATATAATCTTGACAAGGTACATATATTTCATGTATGCCTATATACACACGGAACACACACACAAAGAATGAGAGACAGAAGGAGACACCAACTGAGCCCATAAGATTAGTTTTAGACAAGCCTGAGTAATAAATACTGCAGGAAACCAAAAAAAAAAAAAAAGGCACTCTCTTATAAGTGGGCCAGAATCCACTTCTATTTAACCTCCCACACCAACTTGTTCACAATCTTGCCTCTATAGTTTATTACCATTCCAGACTGCTTCATCATGGCACAAATGTAGACTTTATCTCTCACACAAGATAATCTTGTTATAGACAATCTGGTTATTGAATGTCCTCGACAAAGAACAATCTTGTTAATAGCTTGCCTGCTCAAAGAAGTGTCACTTCAAATCCATCTTGTATCTGGATCTCAGCTACATATAAATGTCCTCATCTGCAGCTACCCTTCCTTAGACTGATGTTGGTTGCTGTCTCTTAGAGTCAAATGCCTCACAAAAGACTTACTCAGCTGGTGGAATTTATTTCACATAAAACAGTTCTATAGAAATTTTATCTCAATGACCATCATCTTTCTCTCTATGAAGCACAAAGTTGCCTTTTTTGCAGTTTTTCTTGAACAATGTAATCTATTAAATTTGACTTAAGTGAAAACATAGGTCAAAACTGTTCCCCACAGATCCATTCATGCCGAAAATACTCGATGCATATCTTGCTTCTGAGGCATCAACTCCCCTCCCTGGAACCCTGTGGAGGCCTTCTACAGCGTCCAGGGTGATTGCAGAGACCGAGTGAGCTGGAGGGGAACTAGGTAAGACCGGAATAGGATGAAATGCACATCCTCCCCTCCGCAGCCCTGTGGAAATTCATCAGAAACGATAATAGTCTAGAGCTGCAATATCTTTTCACATGGAGCTCTCCACCCCAAGCATCCCAAGGCAGCTGAAGCCAGTGCTGGAAACCTGGGGAGTTGCCAGCAGCTTTCCAAACTTTCCCATTGGGTGGTAAATCACTGATGCCAATGGGATGATCTTGGCCAGAAGATCTTTGCAAATATTTCCCCTCAAGCAGGTGAATCCATGAGAAGGGGCAATCTGGTCCACAGGTTGTACTGTCAGCTATCAAAAGTTAGATGAAATGCAACTTATAAATACTACACTTTGTATATTCCCTATCCAGAATAAAAGATTACATTTTGATAACACAGCTTATATCTATCTTACATTATATAGGATAATGTAAAACTGTGTTCTTTGTTGTAAGCTAAAAATAAATTGCATTATTTTCAACAGATAGAGCCTAGAATCCAGATCTGAGCTCTGGATCCAAACACTCCCATAGGATGGTGAAGTTCTGATCCAGGACCAAACTGTGCATCTTGGGCTCATGTTACATTTCAGTCTATGTTTCTCATGTGTAGTTTATGCAGTGCCTTGAAAGTGGCATATCACGAGCTGAGAGAAGTGACAGGAGATGTAATGTGATGTGAAGGGGAGATGGGTTTCAATTTGAGAATATGACTTAGATGCATTGGCACGGCATCAAGAGGAGGTCCTGGCACACAGCAGAGATAACAAACAGCTTTTGGAGAAAACAGTATCAGATGCAATACAATGCAGCAATCTCTGCAGAGAAAGAGGTGAAGGGTCGCTGCAATAGCCAAGTATAGAAAATAATGAAGAAGGGTTATAATAAGGATATACAGGCAAATAAGATAGGTGATCTCAAGGCTGACTCTCTAGAAATATAGCTCTGCTGGCATATAACAGGAGGACAAATGTTGATCCTACAACAATTAAAAATTGCTCTGGGTAAGGAAACAGGCTGAAAACAAATCACAAGCTAGTTCATTTTGAGCCCTCAACGTTAATCAAACTAGATTTTAATAGAAATTTTACTTTTCCCCTCTAACTCTAGCCACTGCTAAACACAAGTCACTGGGTACTTATGGATCTAAATCTAGAGATGCTAAATGTTTTGGGGTAGTCTAGTTTTACAAAGGCCTTTCTTGTACTAATATATTACTCTACAACAATGATAAAGCATCAGAAGAATGTGTCATGGCAATAAGGGAGGGAAATGGTTTGATCAGAAAACTGTAGTATTTTATTCCAGTCTCTGATTTCCTAGATGACCATGGGATGCACTCCCATGCAGCTACAATTGAGCCACTGCTAAACACAAGTCACTGAATAAATGTAGAGGAAATCCAACCTCCCTTGCTATCTGCAAATATTTTCCTAAATTCTGGCTCACCAACATCTACTGTATATTGATAAGGATAACAAATTTAATGCAATAAACTTTGCTCAATGTTTGATTCAAAGACTTTATTCTATCAGTGGTATTTGATTATGTGGATCACTGGATATAACACCGCTGGAAATACCACACTTGATAAAATTTCCAGAAATTGCATTATCAAAGATGGTGCAAAACCACAGAAGAGTATTCCCTACTAGAGTGTTGGTCTTCATACAGTGCTGGTCTTCATTCCAGTTAGACATGTGCTACGCATCTCTAAGATTAAGTGCAATCTTTGAAATATGTTTGAGAGTCAGAAAGATTAATGTGTTTTCATTCACTATTGCTAGGAACTTTGTGGTCCCATTACTACTGTCACAAGCATAAAAGACATGATTGTCTTGTTCTTTATATAATGAATGTAATGCCATTTTCTCAGGAAGAAATTTTAGTCTCATAACTCAGTAAAAAAAGGCCCACTTCTAAATGTGTGTCTTGTGTAACAGATGTCTGGTCTTATCATTCAGTAACTATAAAGTAACTATTTTGTTCTCTTTGTGGAAATCCATACATAAATATGGGATTTAACTACTTGAAACTGCTGCAGGTGTCCATGGCAGGTGAGGGTTAATAGTGTATTTTCTTGCAGTGCATAGACATAGCTCATGATTATTTAACATAATAGCCCAAAAAGTATATGAAAATGTTGTATAATAATTTAATATATCACTTTAAAATGTACCTGAAGTGTCAAGACTGCTCTCCTGGTTTTGTTTTTTATATGTTATTCAATTTTTTCAATCATTTTTCTAATAAATCAAGCAAAATCTAGGTGCCAACATATGAATCAAGTACAAAAGACCAAGATACTTACACAAGGCTTGGATTTCCATGTACACTGCTTCCCTGTTTATTAAAAATGGATGTCAATTACTCTTCAAAAAAATGTTAAGATGAGTGTCCAAGCTTTAGCTAAACTTCTTGACAACAGACAATTGGTCAGAACCAAGAAAATGTAACCAAACTTTTTCCTACTAAATTTCATGTAAGGTTTGGAACAAATGCTTAGAGAAATTTTAATTTAATCCAAACTAGTTTGCCCATAACTGAATCTGGTGGGTGTTAGAAAAGTGATTTGGTAAAATAGCAACAATTTACACAAAAGATCTGCTCCCTGAATAGAGTTATAGCTATGACACAATAAATGTTTAGTACTTTTTATTCCCCTTTCTGTTGTGGAGCCAACACAGTTCTGAAAAAGTGCACCAAAATCTGCACTGTGCATCATCAATAGAATAACCAACAAAGTCCAGAATCTCCTATGCTGATGATGGTATGTAAGCAAGAAAGAACACAGCTTGACTTTCACATTCATTTGCAAGACTGACAGATAGAAAACACATTTGTTTTATTTGCAAACTGAACATATTTGATATAGAAATCACCGAGAGAAAAACAAACATGAAATTCCATATTATCATTTCACAGTCACTTTTTAGACTACAATTGCACATTAATATGGTCCCATATTTGTCAGCTAAATTAGTTCTAATATGTCTTCCCTTTTGTACTCCAAGAGCCTTGGTATCACAAGTAAGATATACGAGCTTTAAAATTAGTCAAGTAAACAGAAGACACTACACATAGAATGCCGGAAATGAAAGGAGATACACATATTCAGATACAAACAAAATTAGAAGTTAGTGTTCTGAAAATAGGATTTCTTGAAAAACACCATGGTTTAAGGCTTTAGAGAACAATCATTGTACTCAGTGTAAGAGTGAAGACAAGAGGCAATTTAATCTGCAGCTGGTTTAAAAATAAACACAGCAACGGAAGATAAGGAGTGAAAGAGGGATAAATCCTCCTGTAGCAAACTTGATGGACAGACAGGCTGCCATTAACAATGCTGTTGCCTTTGTAAGTACAGAGTGATGTGGAGATACCCTGGCATTTATACTGTAGACACGGTCCTTAAAGATTTTACACCTCCAATTCCTTAGAATTATCAGCTATCTCCAGCCTGTCAGTCATCCTGGCAATCTTAGATTTTTAGCTTGCAGGCCAGGCAGATTATTGACAAAGCAATCCAGGGTGATATAATACACCCTGACAAACAACAGTGAGGGGGATTGTGTTTACTACTTTCACTGCACCAATTCGGCTAAATTATTTCTTAACACTGAAAGTAAACTTTCTCCTGATAAGCATTCACTCCCTGCACACTATTGTTTTGCTGTACTGCACTAGCTCAAGGGAAGTAGTAATACAGCTCCGATGCATCTAATTTAACCTGCTCAGTACTAATAGAAATAAAAGAGGGTTTTGACTCAACAGCTGATATATCTGTAAGTACAAAACACTGTGCTATAATGAAGTTAAGGATCTGGCTTAAACAGACAAAAGCAAGAAAATTTCAAATGTAGGTTCGCTACTCTGTTCTCAATCTATCCTACTTCTGAAGGGATTAAAGCACACACACTAGATGTGCGACTGCATACTGTTCAAAGACATAAGCACAATGATGTGCACACATATACAAAAAAAGAAAACCACAATAAAATTGGTTTTGACATGACAACTTTTTTTACCATGTTTTTGCCCAAGGGCAGTTTTCACATTTAGGTTATAAATTTTTTTTGGGGGGGAAGCAGCTTTTAGAATGATGGTAGTCCATTAGGTATAGCAATGACCCTAGGCACTGCTAAAATTCTGAGCTAATTAGACTATTTTATACCAGTGATTATTTGGCACAAAATATTGTATTCAAAACTTCGCAGAATATACAATGCTTTGGTGTGCATGATCACATTCAATTAAGTTATTTGCGTCGAAGTGTGATGTCATAGCTGTGTAAGAAGACATCACACTTTCACAGTCGTTCTTACTCTGTTGTTTGTAAATGTCATCTGCATTAGTTTTGTCAGACATGTTAACTAACAAATATTTTTTGGGTGAGGAGAGGCGGTGCCAGCTTTAAGATGGGACTCACAAGTAGAAGTCCAGATCCAAGTTTCCCAAAACTTCAGGTAGGGACAGAGTTGGACAGAGGGTTTTGGTTCATTCTAGATATAAGAGCCAGCGGCCAAATTCATAACTGGAAGTGAACTTTCCCGAGGTTTGGTATTTGATCAAGTTCAGGTTCATCTCTAGATAATAGCTCTGAATTAGCCTGCAGATTCAAGACACCCACCCTATTTGCAGACCTCCCTGTTTGTAGATACCAACCCCTTAATCTGGAAATTGTGTTCATAACTTGCCCACGGCACCAAAAACAAACAGATTCTTGTTTGGTGTTATAGAAAACATAAAATACATGTATTCAGTATTTAAAACCAGATTCGATTGATATTTATTAATCATTTAATTAAAATAACTATATAAGTATGTATGTGTGACTTAACCACCCCTTAGTCTCCTCCTTAGTTCTGTTGGGGTCTCCTTAGGTCTCCTGCAAAAAACACCAACACACTGGTAGAGGACAATTCTGCTCGTGCCCTTTGATTGGGTAGTTTAGGTAATGTAAAATATTTACCCTTTAGTACCTCTTCTTTAAGGTTGCAGGGTTCTTTCCTCATTGGGAACAAACTCTTTGAAACACCAACAACAAAAGTACTGCTTAAAACAAAATTTATTAAAAATAGGGAGAAAATGGATTTCACACAAAATAAATGGTTTGCTACACATGGATAAATTTAAATTTCTCATAAATTAAACTACATAAAGCACTCTTAGCCTAGCTGCAAAAAAGAAATCAAGTCTTACATATCCAAAGTGGAAGTCCTGGCTCTGACCGCTCTGTGAGAGTTCCAGGCTCATGCTATGTCCAGAGAACAAGAGATACCTAGACAGAGACAGACCCCAGCCACATGCAACTGGGGGGTTGTTCTTTTTTAGTCTTCAAGTGTTACACTTTATTACCACACTAGCACTTACTGTGGTATAACTTACGTCACTTAGGGGCATATAAAAGTCACGCCCCCTTGAACGAGGTAAATTACACCAACCTAGGTGCCAGTGCAGAGAGCATTATGTCTGCAGGAAAGCTTCTGCCGCTCTTGGGGCTGCTGGAGTTAAGCCGACCGGAAAGCTCTCTCCCATTGGATTAGAGCAGCTACACTAGAGAATTTACAGCAGTGCCGCTGCATTGCTGCAGTTCTGCTGCTGGAAATTCTCTAGTGTAGCCGTAGACTAATTAGGATCCTTTTTTCTCCAAAGCAGAGCTAATTCTCTAAGCTAGACCACTTCCACCTCAAGACGACTTTCCCCATTTCCCAGCCTTAAGCATAGCATTTCACACACTCCTCTGACCACCAAGTCAGTTGTTTTTAGATGAGCCTATCCATTGTTCCTGGGAAAGTAGCATTGTCTGACTGGGTGGAGATTTTTCTGAAGTTAAAATTGTCCTCTTGCCTTCCCTTGGTTATTAATTATTAATTTATCAGCATACTATATTTAGTTTTCCACAGTATACGGTTTTGCTAATTATTTAACTATTATGACTATGGATATAATTTTCAGAAGTGCTTAAATCATTTCAGAAGTAACTTGGCTACATATGAACCTACAGTTCACTGAAAGTCCTAAGGCCATGTGTTCATCATGGGGACTATAGCGACATAGCTACACTGCCGTAGCTACACCAGTATATCCCTGTACTGTAGACACAGCCTATAGCGATGGAAGGCATTTTTCCACCGCTGTAGGAACTCCACTTCCCCGAGTGACAGTAGCTAGGTCAACAGAAGTGATATAGCTGAAACTACACTAGGTATTAGATCAGCATAGCTAAGATGCTGAGAAATGTGGATTTTTCACACCACTGAGTGCTGTAGCTGTCTCAACTAAATTTTAAGTGCAATGGACTTAAACCTGACACAGTTTTCATATCAGTATAACTATTTTGGTTAGAGATTAATGTTGTTAGTGGTGGGTATTTTTTATTGAAATAGTTATACCAGTAAAATCCATTGTGTGGACATAATTTTACATGTACAAAGGAGTCTTATACTGTATAGCTTACTTCCCTTCCCCTATAAGAATAAACTATACCAGTATAAGCACATTTATATTGGTAAAACTGTGTTCATACTACAGTGCTTAAAACAGTACAACCTGTTGTGTAGAAAAGCCATTAGGCTCCTAAGTGATATAGGCACTTTTAATTACATATATAGTCATATTAATTAAACGATTAGCAAAATAATAATATTAAAACACATATATAATAACATGATTGTTGATAACTCCTTCCTAATCTGATTTAATTGTTAATTGCAATGGTCCAGCCCTCCCATGGCAACTGAAATTACATAGTTTGTGAGTTTATATCTATGTTTGTTTATATATGAATATATACACACATGCCCCAACACAGTTTGTATTTGCATTATTTTTTTCATCTTGTTTATGTTCTGGGAAGGAAAAATTATAGAACATTGAAAGAACAAAACAGAGAGTGTAGAAAGTGTTATTTTGTGCCACATTAAAAGATGATTTTTCAATTTGATGACATCACCATTTTCCAAAGTTATAATCTGATGAAGCTTTGGAAAATTCTTCCTTCTACTGCAAACAGTATTTACTATGGTTTTCGACCTCTGAAGAGTATAAGTACAAAGGGTAAATATTCAAGAGTGATGAAAAATTCTGTGAAGCCCAAATATATCTTTGAATATACTATGGATGCTGACAGAAAGCAAAACTGCCTGAATTATAACAATGATAATTTGTAATTTTAATTATTAATAAGGAGATGACGGCCAAGTTTCCAAAAATCTTTCTATTAAGAATTCTCAGTATAAATCTCTCTGATATACTGTAATGCTACTTCATCTTTGCTGCCAACCGTGCTGGAATGCATAAAGCCCCTCATTAGTTCACGCCTTCGCTTACAAAGATTGCTTTAACAAAGGGATGCAGTGTGCATTAATGACTTTTAGAATTAAGATATGACTGTGGCAAAACAATAAATACCTCCATCTTATTAAGATGATTTGGTAACAACGGTGCAGAGCTGCTTTGTATTTGCTTTTCTCCGCATGCATTTTAGTTCAGGCAGACAACCAAGGATGCACTCCAGAGGAACACATAATGAGGTCAGATGGAAAATCTTGTCTTGTTTCAGATATGAATTCAATCCATCCTTTCTTGCATGTGAGATGATTTTCACAGAAGGAAATGCTGCTGACATGGTTTAACTTCACTGACACTGAAAATCATTTCCCCTCAGTTAGTGCTTTTAGCTTTCACATGAAATACTAGTAATAGGATTACTAGAGGTGGCCACAAAATCTGCTTTTATTTACTCATTTCACCTCTTGCTATTCACTTGCTCCTCAATTAGTGCCACTGCACAAAATTCTTTTGATAATTTTGCCAGTTAATTCATATTAGCAACGTGTAGAAAAAGTGCTGGATGTAAGGTTGTCATACCTTTGCTATTACTGTACTAAAATCCTAGGAAGTCTGTAGATTTTAAACAGTGAAGGGGGAGAGGAAAGGGTTAGAAAAGTCTGGGAAAAATACTGGTCTTATAGTTAAAAACCTTGAGAACTGGAGTTCACCTGTCACAAGCAGGTACTTTGGCTCAGAACTATTCCCTAGAGCCATGCTTTGCTATTGAGCATAAGTCAGAACAATGTGTCAAGACTTGGAGCATAGCTCTTCAATGTCTAACACAACTATTAGTAGAAGAGCTAAAAAAAATCAGTTGTCAGCATAATTTGAGTTTAAAATGATTGGAAAGGAATGTTTAATTCCTAATTAGCCTATTCAGTGCATTACAACATACATTTATATCAGGCAGAACCTGCAGTAACCTTTTAATGTAGTGTACCTTGTATGCTATATAACTGCCCATGGAGAACAACAAGAATATCTAAATTAACTGTGGCCCTTGACATGCATGAGTCATGGTAGAGGAAGAGTTATAGTTTAATTATTAAGCTGCACTGCACTGAAGGACAACATCAAGGGCCCATTGAAGTCAATTTTACCACTGCAGCTTGGGACAAGACTCCCAGCTCAGGTAGACGGACTCATGCTAGCAGGGCACGCTAAAACTACCAGTGTGGACACTGTGGCTCTAGCTGTCAAGCCCACCTGAGGTCCTAGGTCTGAGCTTGGATGGCTAGCAAAAGTCTCCACCAGAGCCACAACATCTTCACTGCTATTTTTAGTGCACTAGCTCAGCACCAAAACATTAAAAATTCTCTGCACAATAAATTAAAATTCTGAAAAAATCTGCATATTTTATTTTTCAGAATAACATAATATAATCAGGCCAGTTTCAATTATTTTGATAATTTATTTCAAAATACTGTCAGCAAGTATGTCTGTAATAATACAGACCCCCACCCCTCAAAAAAACCAGGAAATGTTTCTTTGACAAATAAATTCTTTCCTAGGCAAATTAATACAGACATTTGAGCAATTCATTTAAACTACAATACAGAAATGTATTTCCCACACCCCCCAGAAGCAGTGCAAAGGCTTCGGGGTGTGCAAGATAATGGAGGAACTGAGGGAGAGGGAAGAAGCCTGGAAATGAACCCAGAGGGTTGTTGGGTGTGGATGGAAGAAGTATTTTTTTGGTGGGGGAGGAATTGTTAGGGAGCTGGGGTGCCTCCCCCATGTTGATCCTGACTGACCCCTAGTCTCTCCCATTCAGTCAGGCACATCTGCCCCCATCCCCATTTGTCCCTGCACTCCTCTCACCCTGTCCCCATGTGGCCCTGCAGAACCCTACCTTCCCCATCCCCATGTGGCCCTGCAGCCCCCTCCCATTCAACCCCTGGCTCAATGCTTTCATCCCACTAGCTCCTGAACCCCTGCCCAAGTCTGTCTCCCCACAAGCCCTTCTGAACCCCAGTCTGTGCCCCCCAGCAGCCACGTGTGCCCAATTCTATCTATCCCATGCATATCCTGTGCCTCCTAACCTGGCCTTGTGGACACGGTGCTGTGCTGAACGCAGCCTGCTACTGGCTGTTACTGCCTGTCAGCTGCTGCGGTCTGTCCCGGTGGGCAAAAGGTGGAATTACAGCATTTCTCAGGCAGAATGTATTTTCTGCACAGAAAAATAATTCTATGCCAGACATGAATTCTGTGCATGCACAGAGGTGCAGAATTCCTCAGGAGTAATGGACAACAGCAGAGTCCACATGGACAGTTAATGCATGCTAGGCTAGTGAGTGGTATATTCACACCTCAACTTACTGCGAATGAAGGGTTACATCTACACCGAAGAAAAAAAAACAGCAGCAGTGAGTCTCAGAGCCCAGTCAATTTACTCGAGCTTGTGTGGCTCATGCTATGGGGCTAAAAATAGAAGCACAGGCATTTCTGCTTGCCCTGGAGCCTGGGTTTTGAAACTCAGAGAGCGGGGAGGGTCCCACAGACTCCAGCCCAGTGGGAACATCTACGGTCGTGTGAACCCCGCATGCACAAGTCAGTTGACCCAGGCTTTCAGGCTTGCTGCCACAGGGATTGGTTTTGCAGTTTGGCCATACCCCCAGTGTTTGTGTAGACAATCCCCAGATGACTTGCCCAAGCTCACACAGGAAGTCTGAGGAAGAAAATTGAGCCTTGGTCTCCAAAGCCCCAGGCTAGCACCCTAGTCACAGGACAATCCTTCCTCTTATTATAGAAGCAAATACTTCTGAAGTTTAGCAGAGTCTGAGAGAGTGAAAATCACAGCTTGAGCAGTGTAATAGCTAAGATACAAATGAACACTAATACTGCTTTCCTAATCATTTGAAATTGTATTATACCTTTGCCACTAGTATATAAACATTACAAGCAAATTATACCTTGGGTGACAATAGTCCCTATAGTAGTAGGACTGGGAATAGATCTGGGTATGAAATGGTTTTCCCATTCCATGAGAAATTTTGAGACTTTGCTATTTTTGCTTTTACCAAATCAGGAAAAAAAATGCTTCAGGTCAATCAAAATGTTTCATTTCAATTTCAACCATTTTTTATTCCTTTTTAATGTCAAAATTGGATGTTCTGACAATTTTGAAACTTTTTCAAATCTTTTCCATGTCAAGAAATTTGTCAAAATTGCAATAAAATTCAGTTTAATAAATTTACCCCACCATATTGTCAAAAATGTGTTGTTGAAAGATTTCCAACCATTTCTACTGGGGAGCACTACTCAGGTCATGGCTGAATACCACTGTACTTGATTTTCACAGCATTGTTTCCTTTACTCTGTGGATCTATCAGTAATTGGTATTTACGTGGCCTCTCTGTATTCACCTAACTATAGTCTTTACAAGGAGATTTAACTGCTGTCCAGATCCTGAAATTGGCACAGTTTCACTGAATATTAGATATTAGAGAGACTTTCCCAGACCTGAAGAAGAGAGTTATGTGAACTTGAAAGCTTGTCTCTCTCACCAACAGAAGTTGGTCGAATAAAATATATTACCTCACCCACCTTGTCTCTTATAGAGCAATAATTGGCACTGAAATAGGATTTTTTGGAGTAAGATAATGATTTTCTGGTCATATTGTTAACTATGAAACCTCCAAATCGAATAGAAAAGCTACCACAAGAAAATATCACAGTGGCACCATTTTCATAGACAACTTTAAAATAAGCCAGCCTAATTTTCAGTCCCTATAACTTTTAACATGATAGAGAGGATAATTCTTGGAAGAAAAGAGGTTTTCCTGTCATCTTATCAAAACCAAAATATGAATTACTATATTTAAAGCATGTTGCTATTGTCCCACAGGATTGTATCAAAAAATGAATAGAAATAATTTCTCAAAGAAATGTGATCTTTTGCTTTGTCATTTTAGTATTAGAAGTTAAAGTTTTGCTAAAGGTAAATATACCAGAGATAAAAATTCAGCTTTTATCTAGGAATAGTGGAAAGGTATGAAAAGGCAAAGTGAATAGGAAAGACCCAGTAGATCATATCATCCCCTAACAACAATGATGTTACTTCATGAATCCATAAATTTGCAAGTGAAAATCATACAGCTTTTTCTTGAATTTCACAGTTGTGCATGTGCATCTTAAAATATGTAACTTTTTTTAAAATTGTGCACAAGTGGTTTTGGTTATCAATTAAAATGTTCAATTAGTGCAGCAAAATTCTTAGCACCAAACTCGGCAAGAGCAAGGGAGTCTCATCTGGCTGCCTAGCTGGAAATCACAGTCCAGCTGATAAACTTGTCTGTGAACTGATGGAGCAAAAGTGTTTGGATTATTAAATGGTGCAAACTGATCAAAGCACTGCTAGCCAAACCTTTCTGGCACAAGCTAAGTTACCTTTCTCAATGTGAAGAAAAGTTCCTCAGGACTCTGAGAGAATTAACTGTTTGTTACTGAGAAGCAGAAAGATTTTATGGATTTATTTTGAACCACAAATACTTGTTCTCTGTATGACAAACTGAAACACCAGCTGCATCTGGACCTCAACACAAGAGGCCAAAAGGAAGTGGATTAAGAGCCACTATGATGGCTCTATGTAGGTCAAAGTTTTCCCCATGCATGTCCAATGTTTTTTATTATACATACATTATTTCATTATGCATCTCTATATTTCATGAAGAAGTATTTATTCAAAGGAAGATAATATTTTTGATTCAGTAGATATTTCCCCATGGCGTTGCCCTGTTAAAATACTTAAAAATTATTATTAAACTAATTTTATTTAAAAATATTTTATTAAATTATTTTTATATTTTTATGCATTAGAACATGGAGATGTTACTCAGTCACTGATCCAAGCTGTTGAATTCAGAAACTATTTTGTTAACCTCTTTCAGCAATAACTCTAACATCTCAGGATATGATAGATATGGAAATAATGTGTCTTGTTTCCATAGGTCGGACTCTAGCCCAAATGAAACTTTTCCACTACATGCAGTATTGAAAGCAAGCCCCTTTTCTAATTTTCTAAAATGTACAGAAACTATCCCCTGAATGTAGAATCTCCCTAACTGTATAACTTCATAGGAGACACTACTCCAAGCCCACACTTTCAATAGCTCTTTTAAAAAAACCCATTATGTTTTCTTACACAAAAAGATTTCATATGTATTTTAGTGTTTCCTCACATTCATATCTGTAACTCTTCAGGCAGCACTATTCTGTATTTGGGTCTGATCCTGAAGTCCAGAGCAAAACTTCTACGCAAAATGATGCAAAGGAATTTGATATAATCAGGGCTTAAACTCTCAAAGTGTATCTCCTGGAGCCCTGGGGCTCGGGGTTTCAGCCCCACGAGAGGCACTGCGGCTTGGGGTTTCAGCCCTGTGTGGGCTCAGAGCTTCAGCTCGCAGTAGGTTCCAGGGTTCAGGGCTTCTGCCCCATGAGAGGTGCCGGGGCTTCCACAGGTTTGAAAATATTTACCGGAGCTCCGGACAGCTCTGGCTGAATTTAACCCCTGGATATAACCTCCTGTACTATAACACTAATGCAATAGTCTGCTGCTCACTAGTGATTCTAAACCTGTGGTAACAAGTATTAGGTGGGGGAGATGAGAATATCCTAAGTGTCCTCGGTAAGCACCTTGCAGAATTTGGCCCTGAACATTTGAGCAGTCCTAACTGTCCTCAACATCTAGTTATACTCTGTGGAAGTTGAGGGCACTCACCCACCTTAGAAGGGCTCAGCACCATCAAGGATCATGCCCTAAATCAACCAAATTTCCTTTAAGAGGAACCACTACAGCCAATAATCTAAAACAAAACAAATAATCTAAAAGTCAGATATAAACTTGTGCAAGGTATTAATATTTAGAAGACATCGATGAAATCCCTTGGAAGTCGTCATAGCAGGTGCAGGAGAATCTCCTTCTAAATAATGGGAAGGAAGTTGAAGTTCTTTCCAAGTGATACAAAGCTAAAGACAATATTCATCAGACTGTCTGATCAGTGACTGGATATTGTTCAGTCATGCTGGCATATTTTAGCCTTATTTAAATACATCCCATTAACTTTACTTATCAGTCCCACATTTGACCAAATTTACAATCTAGCTTAAGCATTCAATTGATGCATCCCATTTTCATTTCAGAAATGGGCCTACTACACTTTGTACCAATGTGTCACTATTCCCAGCTGCTGTAATAGAGATTCAAAAGCAAGGAAAGCTATCTTTCCTGTATTTATATCTTACTCAGCACAAGTTCATACTCAATACTAATTTGCAAAATGGTACATAATATTTGTTTTTCTGTCTTTTTTTCCCCCCGGCACAAAAAAGCAAATCACTACACAAGTCCTCTCCAAAATACACCCTGCAATAGATTTGCATTAAACTAAAGATGTTTGGTATAGAAATCAAAGCCCAACAACACAGGAACATCTTCTGTGCTTGAATTCCATTCTTGATAATAATAGACAATCTCTCACAATTCAAAGGCAGTTCTGCACTTTCTCAGTCTGACAACTGTTGTCCTTGTTGGGGTAGTACTCTCAAGATAAATTATGAATGCAACGTGAAAGCTGTAAAATTTGTTGTATCTTCTATTATCTCCATGTTAAAGGCCACAAAAGCTCTTCAGTGAAGTCAGCCATTAAGAAATGACAGGTATTGCTATCAGCCTTCTTTATAGCCTATTACCTGCAATGACAGCAGCTGCTACACTACCACTGTACAGCCTATCACATTATTTGCAGCTCAAGCCAGCTACTGTGTCATTTTGGCTCATTTTCTTGACAGTGCCATCATAAATCCATGCAGCTGCAGGGTAACTGTCGGCTGCCTCGATTATCTTCATAGCCCGAATGAATCTTGAAATGTGTGTAACAGGCAATGACTGTTATGGATCAGGCACAAGGGCCATTCTCTATCCATTCTGTCAGGTCTGCGAAGCAATGCCTACCACAAAGAGAGTTCCTAAACTACTGTCATGTAATCGAGTAAAGTACCTGAACTTTGAGAAATCCTGTAGTTCTGCTTGAAATGATCTAGCTTGCATGCCCCCGTGAAGGAGCCACAATGCAAATCTACAGGGATTAAAAAAAACATAGCTTTTCCAAGTTTACAAGACAGATGTCTTGCAACTGTGAAAATCTAGAGCTTTATTTATATTTAAGGAATCAAAAAGGATATAATTATCTCTTCAGATATCTCCCCCCCCACCGTGACACACTGTGATCGAACAAAGACAAATATGGCTGGCTTCCCCCGCCTTCAAGCTGTACACCTGAAAGCCTGAAACAGCCAAATTTAAAAGGATTCTAAGTAAAAGTGTTCCAATGGAATTTAGTAAGCTTTTGGAAAGTTTTGTAACAATAATAGCAGACTGTCATTACTATACATCCATGATTGTTTCCATTCCGTATAGTTGTCACTATAGGGCAGCCAATCAGAATTCTCTAGACAAGTGAGCAGGATCATGACAAGGCACAGTACCAGCAAGTGGTTTTGTGAAATGAATAGTGGAAGGTGAGGTCAAATGACATCAGAAGTGTCAGCCAGGTGGGAAGTAGCATTGACAGATCTTGAACAATTTGTACCAAGCATTCTGGTGTTAAAAGAAGATTTGGAAGAGTGAGAGTAACTGAGTTAGGTGTCAGAGTGGATTAATACATTAGCCTTTCCTTTCTAGACACTGGGTTCAAATTTTGATTGGATCACACTTCAAAATGAATTTTATGCTATCACTGTAGTGTCTATACATTTGTCCAAAACCACCACAGAGTGCATCACAATAGTTAGTCTTTGATCCAAAAATACGTATTATATATGGGATTTTTCAAACAACTTCAGGCAAATTAAAACATCCAAAAATAAAAAATAAGTATTAGCAATGACCGATATGTACCCTTTTCCTTGTTGTTTAGCCCTTCATTTTCGGCTGTACTAATGTGTCTTCAGCAGAAACAAAGCAAGGCCATCATTTTCATTGAACCTTCCTGAATTCTGTACCACAAAAATTACTTTTTGCCACTAATAGTCAGATTGATAATAGTAGATAAACTTCTATCCACAATGTGGTGTCTAACATATTGCAACTTGGCCCAATCCAAAGCTCTTGGAGAAGTCAATGGAGAGATGCCCTTAAGTTCATTGATATTTGAATGAGGCCATATTTTCTTATCCTTAGCATAGGAAATAAGGTCCTGATTCATCAAAATACTTATGCCTGTGTGTGACTTCAAGTATATGATTAGTTTCACTAACTTCAATGGGACTGTCCATGCGCTTAAAGTGATGTGCCTGCTTAAGTGCACCTTAGTGCGGTATCTCAGATGCCACAGTGAGATATTCACGGGTTAAAGGGGTCTTCAAAAAGAGTTTGTCATTGTCTGATAATTGGATTTCTTTAATTCACATCATTATGGGGCTCAGAAACTTTTTTTCAAATATATTTTAATGCCCCTTTTATAGCAACTGACCTGCTTCAGATCCACCTAAGAGGCCTCTAATTATTTTGGACAAATATTCACCTCACTTTAACCCTTTGTGGTAACTGCTGACAAATTATAATTTTTTCAATGGAAACCACTGTACAATACTATTCCCTATAAGTATTTTGCACACCTTTCTTCCAGGGGAATGACCCACCACACAATTTGCAATTTTTTCATTTCCACAATGTACTTTTCTGTAATTGTAAAAATGGGTTCCAATTTATTTGATTTTTTAGCAGCAAGTCCTTCTGCATTTGTTTAACATAATAAGATAAATTAATTCCTGACTGATTTCATTTGAGTTATGCTATGGCTGAATTTGGGCCAATATTTTACATACAATTGGATTTTAGATATAATATGATATCTGAACATATTTTTTTTTTCCAAACTAGATGAGTCCTATGGATGGAGAAATAACCATAGGAAGTAGTGGGAACCACTTCCGGTAGCTGTTCCATTGTTCCCATCACTGCTCTTTTAGGATATAAATTCAATATAAGTTAGTAGTAGAATAATTTACTACTCCACATGAATAATAAATGAATAGGATGTTTTACTATACATATATTTCTGCTTCAATAGGGCTTTACTTCCGGCCAGGCTGTCTTAACTTTCACTTTAATTTAAAAAAATGCTATATTGGAGGTATGAAACAGTACTGAAGTTTAGCCTTGCAATACAAATTGAAGTTATAAGAGTATTCTGATCAGAGTAAGTAAACGTTATTTTAACACAGAGTATGGATGGCCTTTTCTGGAAGTCTTAAGAAATTGGGGAAATGGCACTACAGTTTTAGATGGTTTCAGTTAAGAAATATTCTTTTTTAAAATTCAAGTTCACATAAATTCTATATTTAGACTTCAGGAGTTATTCATTAAAGAGAATATAGGTTTGATTTTGACAGTGTTCTAATTATGGCTCTTGCTATGGGTTAGTCCTGCTTTTGAGAGGTCTTAATATCCTCTTACAATATAGAACTGTAACATGTGCAATGTATGTAGAAGTGACTGAAAATATTTTGTCCTCTGTATTTTGTATATTGTCCTGGAATTTACATTGCTCGCTAGCTTGAAGAGATTGTCTTTCTCTAAATTTAAAAATAGCAAATGATATGTCTCTCTCTTTTGTAAACAAAGAGGTTAGTTACCTGCAAAAGTCAAATTGTGGATGGCTCCACTCTTATGCTGTACTTTACAGGTATCATTAGGTATCATACTCTAAAAAGTATGATAAAAGAGTTATCAATCCAGTTGTGTCCTTATTTAAATATGGAGAAGAATAGTGATAATAACGATAGTTTTACATGTTGTGACCAATCTGAGGCCAGATTGTGGCTGTCACTTTTAACATAAGAATGCCCCTACTGAGTCAGACCAAACGTCCATCTAGCCCAGTATCCTGTCTTCCAACAGTGGCCAAGTGCCCTAGAGGGAATGAACAGAACAGGTAATCATCAAGTGATCCATCCTCTGTTGCTCATTCCCAGCTTCTGGCAAACGGAGGCTAGGGACACCATTCCTGCCCAGCCTGGCTAATAGCCACTGATGGACATATCCTCCAGGAATGTATCTAGTTCTTTTTTGAACCCTGTTATGGTCTTGGCTTTCACAACATCCTCTGGCAAAGAGTTCCACAGGTTGACTGTGCATTGTGTGAAGAAATACTTCCTTTTATTTCTTTTAAACCTGTTGCCTACTAAGGTGGAATGCAGCAGTCATTCCGTATCAGTGACATGCCAAATTTTTTTAGGCAAGAGGAATTGAAGATAAATTCCCAATTTAATCTGAGGAGGAATTTTAGGTAGCCAGAATGTCAAAATAAATCCTGAAAATAAAATCTGGCAAGGAAATTAAGAGGGAGGGAGGAGATATCCATTATCTTGAAAAAAGAGCCATAGGATCTTTACAGAGTAGTCAGGTCCTCACTGGTTTATATTTCAGTAGTACTAACACCATGCTGAGGAATTGAGTTAATATTGACTCAGAAGGAAGAATGCTACCAATACCTCTTCCTGCAAAGCCTGGGTTTTCCCATCCAAGAACTGATCTGCTGGCATTCCTTGTCTTATGACAAGAACAGAGCCTGTACTGATATGGTTATAAGATGGGTAAAAATATATCTAGAAAGTAAACAATAAGGTAATATGTCACAAAGCTGGATACAAAGAGAAAGACAGGAAAATGGTAAAATTATTTCAGTTATTTGTAAAAAGGTAGTGAGTGTAGTTATCCACATTTTTACCACTTATTTCTTAACTTTAATACAACAAAATCAAGAGATCCTACAACTGAAATGTTTGGATTTGCTATTCACCATTATTAATAATTTTTGTGAGGCTAACTAGCAAATCAAATCGTCCATTTATTTGTTATCCAGGCTCTCTCTCAGCTGGTAGCTTTCATATCACTGCATGGCAGAGAGATTTTAATTTATCCAACACAGAAGAATTTTGGCTTACCATCCATAAACATACTGGTTATATTTCCATTTGTACAACTTATTGAATTAATCAGACTCAGCTATTCTGTGGGAAATATATTACCCCAACAGGCACTACAACTTGGGTAAATCTATGCTGGAGCCACAGTTGCTTCAATTATATATCGTGGTCTTACCATAAAATAATCAAGTCATTTTGGGGACAGTTCTTTTACTGTTTTCTCCTTTTCTTAAGTGAAGGAAGGACTCATCTTTCCCTTGGTCTTTATGCTGATAGGAATGAACAATCATCTGACATGAACTGAAGTTCAGCCTCTGACACTACTCACATACTTTCAGGAGAGAGTGGTTCCTTTTGAGTTCTCTCTCTGATCCAGAAAGAAAATTATGCCTGCGTCAGCAGCTGGAAGAAATCAGCTCCTGTTGGAACTGTGGTAATATAGACACATGGAAGTGTGGCAGTATGGACATATGTCTCCTAAGCAGTCAGACTCCTGATTATACAGGAACATCCACCCCCAAACTTCCAGGGCCATGTTATGTTCAGTGAGGCACTCTGCTACTATAATGATACGCATCAATATAACAATTTGGGACTGATAGTGAAAGTAGCCCCAAAGTGGTGGGAGGACACGATCACCTATGCCACCAGTTGGTTTTACTCAGTGGTGAGCTCTGGACACTGCTTCCACTTTCTGGCTGCAAGTGCCTTGTCATCTCAGATTGGTCAAGCCAAAGGCTGGGGATCTTGGGAACAAAGGTCCCAGTAAAAATCCTAATGTCATTTTTCAAGCTGCAATCAGAGTACATGCATCCATTGCTTCTCAGTTCCCATATTATAAATATACTGTGTATGGAGTTGCCTGTGTATGTTTTTATGCTCTATCCCTCCCTATTTTCAAGCCAATTTTCCATGAAATTTCCAATGCACAGTATTTCAAAAGTATAAGATTGCCACAAAATATTTTCCATCAGTTCAAACACAATTTGCGCTCCTGAAGGTTTCAAAGTAGCAGCGGTGTTAGTCTGTATCCACAAAAAGAACAGGAGTACTTGTGGCACCTTAGAGACTAACAAATGTATTTGAGCATAAGCTTTTGTGGGCTACAGCCCACTTCATCAGATGCATAGAATGGAACATATAGTAAGAAGATATATATATAGAGAACATGAAAAGGTGGAAGTTGCCACACCAACTCTAAGAGGCTAATTTAGTAAGATGAAAAAAAACTTTTGTAGTGATAATCAAGATGGCCCATTTCAGACAGTTGACAAGAAGGTGGGAGGATACTTAGCATCGGGAAATAGATTCAATTTGTGTAATGATCCAGCCACTCCCAGTCTCTATTCAAGCCCAAGTTAATGGTATCTAGTTTGCAAATTAATTCCAGTTCAGCAGTTTCTCATTGGAGTCTGACTCTCTCTTGCGTATTGGTTCCTCCATCGGATTCATTACTACTTATTTTATCAGTGCTGTGGACCTCCAACTCCATATATCTCTTGATATTAAGACAGCTAGGAAAATAGCACCAAACCTATGCCCACAGGTATTTACTTGAATTTAAACATGAATTCACACTTCGGGCCCTTTTGTATTCACTTTCTGCGTAGCTTTGAGTGGTTGAATTTTACTCACATGAATATTTGGGGAAAGCATATTTAAGTTTCAATGCTTGAGTATTCAAGGATAGTAAATATTAAATTTGCCCTGGAAGTGCTGCCATGACTACAGAAGAAATTAAATGACCCAGAAGAGGATATGACCTTACCCTTCACAGCTAGGATCACCCATGCACAGACAATTAGTTTGTGCCAGTGACTATGGTGGTAATGACAGATAATTACGGACTAATCAATGCAATATATTTTTATGTAACAGGGTGTTGCGTTTTTAAAACAACAGGGGATAGAGTTCTCAAAACCATTGCCAGAATGTGGATACAGAGGTAATTAAATGAGCCATACAAGGATTTGACTGCACTCTCCATAAATAGGACCAAGCCCATATAGCATCACTGTGTGTGAATATGATGAGAGAAAATTAAATTTAAAATTATGAACACCCAGTCAATAAATCCGTGGCCTAATTTTTCAATGAATGAAACCTCAGACAAGGGTTACTTGACACACAATAGGCCTGCAAATTTCTATAATTCGCTAATCCTGTTTGTCTGCCAACTCTTCCTTAGAAATCCGGAACCCCCAGTGTCTTCAAATCCAGATTATGGGCTTTATCCAAAACCTACTGAAGTAAATGGAAAGCCTTCGTGGTACATTCCAGTTTCCCATTCAATAGGCTTTGAATGAAGACCTATAAGAATTAGGCTCATTTAATCTGGGTTAAACCCAAACAACATCATGTGGTTTATGTGACCAACTGGTCTTGAAATTAAAATATTAAGTATTAAATACTCCTGGAGAATAATTGATGCTGACTTCATAAAGTAAACAAAATATATTGAAAAAAGGACACAGAGAAATCTATAGCTGGCAAAATTAAGGACAACACGATTCTTTTTAAATTATATCAGAAGCAAAAGGAAACCTAACAATGGTATTGGTTTGTTACCGGATGGAAAGAGAATTGATTATAATAATGCAGAAAAGGCAGAAATTTTCAAGAAGTATTTATTTTGTATTTGGGAAAAGGCCAGATCATGTATTCATATCATACAATGGTGATATACATTCCATTCCAAAAAGTAACAAGGAGGATGTTAAACAGCAGTTACTAAAGTAAGACATTTTTAAATCAGCAGCTCTAGTGAACTTGCATCCCAGAGTTTTAGAAGAGCTGGCTGAGGGGCAGTCGTGCCCTTTATTATGGATTTTTAATACCTTAGAAAACTGGGGAAGTTCCAGAGAACTAGGGAAAAGCTAATGCTCTGCCAGTATTTTAAAAAGGTAAATGGTGTAACCTGAGTAACTATAAGACGAACAGCCTGATGTTGATCCTGGAAAAATATTGGAACAGCTAATACTGGATTTGATTAATAAAGAATTAAAAGGTAATATAATTAATGTCAATCAACTTTAGGGTTTATAGAAAATAGGTAAAGAAAATAGATTTTGTCAAACTAATTTGAAATTTTTTGATGAGATTGAAAGTTTGGGTTTTAAACACAATGGTGTTGATTCAAAATTAACTTAGACTTTTGTGTGGCATCTGATTTGGTTCCACGTGATATTTTTATTAAGAAAATAGAATGAGACAAAATAAACTAGTGCATATTAAATAGATTAAAAACTGGCTAACAGGTAGATCTAAAAATATAGTTGTAAATAAGAAATTACCATTGAGCAAGTGGAGTCCCTCAGGATTGGTTCTCGGCCCATCACTATTTAATTTTTATTTTTTAACCTGTGAAATGGAAAAAATATAAAATCGCTATTGATGAAGTTTGCAGAGGACAAAGATTTGGGGAATGGTAAATAATTAAGAGGATAGTCACTGACACAGAGTGATCTGGATAGCTTAGTGAGCTGGGCACAAGCAAACAATGCATATTTTGATATGGCCAAATGTAAGATTGTACATCTGGGAACAAAGAATGTAGGCTGGGAAGAGTGGCTCTAAAAAACTTCGGGAGTGGGGGCATGGTGGACAATCAGCTAAACATGGGTTCTCAATGCAACACGGTGGCCAAAAGGGTTAATATGATCTGTGGATGCATAAAAGAGGGGAATATTGAGTAGCAATAAGACGGTTATATTATCTCCATATTCTGCACTGGCTTGACTGCTACTGGAATACTGTGTCCAGTGTTTGTGTCCACAATTCAAGAAGGATGTTGAAAACTTGGAGAGGGTTCAAAAAAGACCCACAAGAAAGATTAAAAGTTTAGAAAACATGCTTGAAGTAAAAAACAGGGAGCTCAATTTATTTAGTTTAAGAAAGAGAAGGTTAAGACAGTGACTTGATCACTGTCTATAAGTACCAGCAAGGGGAACATAAATTTGAGAAGAGGGCTCTTCAATCTTGAAAACAAAGGTAAATAAGATCCAATGACTGGAAGTTGTAGATAGACAAATTTAGAATAGAATTAAGGCAAAAGTTTTTAACAGGGAAGGTAATTAACCACTGGAACAACTTACCAAAGACTGTGGTAGCTTCTTCATTGCTGGCAATCTTTAAATCAAGATTTATCTTTTTCTAAAAGCTATGCTCTAGTTCACACAGGAATTAATTCAAGGAAGTCCTATTGCCAATGTTAGACAGGAGGAGGTCAGACTAGATTATTGCAATGTTCCCTTCTGATTTTATAATCTATGAATGTATGAAAGAGAGTTAGTGAGATGAGATCTCTAGGAGCAGCTGTTTGCTTTCCTTTCTCCTTTGTGGTCTTCCATTCAGCTTTATATTTTGATATATATCATAGCAAAAATCCCTGAAATTACCTGTGAATTACTGCGGTGCTGCACTCAAGGTATTGGCTATGCGAAAATGCATATCAAAACACATTGTATAGAAATGTCTCAGGTACACCCAGAAATGATCAAATACAAAATCCATGGTACAATAGTTAATTATATTTCTTAGTACTTTATATTTGAAGATAATCCTTTCTCCTCCTGTTAACCTCTCATCCTTATTAATATATCCAGCTAACCAAGGCTCCAATCATGCAAAAACTTATGGTTATGCCTAACTCTATGCTATATGAGTAGTTTCATTGATTTTATTAGATATATGGGGAAAAACGTATTACATTGTTAAAGATTTATGTACATGCTTAGCTTTACACACTGTGAGTAATCCCACTGCAATAAATTCAGGATCTTGCCCTAAAACAACTGCATTCTTCTCTTTAATACATCTATAAAATGCTAAATCACCATCTCAGAACAACAGCTAATTTCAAAATAGAAGTTTTGTTATATACTTCAAATACCATGGTGATAGGTGTGTAAAAATTATCTACATGGTAGATTAGAAATATTAAAAAGTAGATTAGGTAAATCAAGAGACTAGGTAAAATGCATAAAACATTTGCCCATATAACAGATTAGATGAATTAGATCAAAGAGATCCGATAGATCATATTAATGAGATTAGTTATATATTAGTTAGAATCTATTTTAAGTTCTCCCACAAACCAATTAATCTGGCGATGAAAGGAGGAAATGGATCAAATTGTACAAACAGTATTTATAATATAACACAGCCATGGAATGATTTAACAGTAAAAGGAATAAAGAGGGAACAACTTTATATTCCTGTCTGGTCTCTATTTCTTTTCAGGCCCTCTGCTGCGGGACATTATACTAGTCATAGAGAATGAATATGATCACCATCTGTTGGCTGTTCTGTGGCCTATACAAAACAAGTAGTGGTCTCAATTCAGTTCCT
The DNA here is from genome assembly GCF_015237465.2 of Chelonia mydas. Taxonomy (NCBI): domain Eukaryota; kingdom Metazoa; phylum Chordata; order Testudines; family Cheloniidae; genus Chelonia; species Chelonia mydas. The sequence continues at coordinate 57,651,744 of NC_051245.2, read as the reverse complement.
AGTGAACAGGTGCTCACATCACAAAAAACTTCAAAAATGGCACTAATTGCCACCCTCACTAGTGTTATAAGCAGAGAGGCCAAGAATTGAATTGGCTTGATGAATTAACTATCCCTCTCATCTAGCTCAATAAAAAAGTTCATTAGGATACAGATGTTCTTCAATAGGAATTAGAGAGAAAAAATGATAACGTTTACTCACAGAATAAGGTAGCTATGATATTTTGAGGCCCCAGTTATTGCTGCCAAAATTTAATATAGAAACATTTTGATTTTATCAGTCAGACTGAGTTCTGCAAATATTTTAATATTGGGTCTAATTCTGTACCCATTGCACATGTGCGATTCATCCCCACGACTAGGAGTTGCAAAGGTGGCATAAAGCCAGCTGTGTCCCCCATTGCTTTTGTGTTTCTATGCCAAGAGCTGCTTGACCAGATCAAAAATCTGGGCACCTGAGTCTGTATAGAGTTAGCTATACTAGAGTAGAGTATAGTAAATACTGAAATTTACCAGAGTCATGCAAATGTGAAAGAATTAAAATTGAACATTTTGGAAATGATGTGATGGGACAGATTCCTGAAACAGATGAATAGTGACTACAATAAAGCCTTTGCAATGCAATGCAAAATTTGGGCCAGATTTTCACACCTGCCTGCGGGACTATTGTGGAGAAAGGTGCTACTGAGAGTGAGTAAGGGTACTAGAATCTGGCATTTGTTCCAATTCTAGCGACTGCTTAGGGAAGATACAATTGTCTATGAGAAATTGAAGTCTGTAAACAATAAAGAGGGAAAAGAATTGTGAGAGAGAAGTAGAAAAGATGGTGAAGGAGTTGAGCAAAGGGAATTTTAGACAGAATATCAGGAAGCAATTCCAAACAGTATTGTCTATCCCACAGTGTGATAATTTCTACAGGACATTGTCGGAGTCCCATCACTTCAGTTGTTTACAACAAGGCTTAGTAAAGCATTGGTGCAGAGAGAGGAAACACTTTGAAAGGAAGATGGACAAGATGATTTTTTCATCTATTGTTTTTTCTGTTGCTAATGCTTAGGATGCTACAATTTTCTCTTGGCAGAAAAATGTTTCATATATGGACAATTTGCTGTTTAGGAAGTACTGTTTAGGACCTCTGTTTTCCAGAAATGGTGTGGGATTGTGCAAGATTTTAAGAATTTCTCATTCACTTTCAATAGGCGGTGCATAGTGCCCATCACAAAGTTTATCTCCCCTTTCCCTCCACCCCCGGGTGCCTTCTTCCCTGAAAGGAAGTATATGACAAATCAACAGACAATAGATTTGAAAAATATTACAATGCAATATTTTTAAAGCCACATTTTTCTTATTGTCATAATTTAAAACCAAAAGACATTTGGTGAGAATGAAAAATTAGATTAATAATTCCATAAATAAAAACTTCACAAATGGAAATTAATCTATTTCCCCTGTTTGAAATCTGGCCTCATACCTGTCAGACATTGACCCATATATCAGTCCCCATTTTACACATCAAAATAATTGCAGAATAGTAAAACTGAGAAGATTTGTTATTTATTCAAAAATGTGAAGAATTGATCCTTAAAATAAATGCACAGAGTAGAACATTTAGTAGGAATATAAAAAAATACCCTGAAAAATATTTTATTAGAACTGATTAATCCTTTTCAGTCTAAAAAAACTGATGAGGTAAATCATCTGAAGTTTGTAAAACTAAAATCATAAAGTACAAAATTATGAGTATTGCCCTAATTACATTAGTCCAATAAAAATTACATGTCATTTCTTTCTGCAGTGATTTAGTCATCTTGAATACTATCCTTATACTCCCTCAAGTATGTAAAACTAATTTAGGGAGGACATTACACCATTTCTTTAGTGTTACACTCATCACCTCCCCTACCCCCAATCCTGTTCTTCGAATTAAAAAAAAATCTGCTGAACACTAATTATTTAACCTTACCTCCTACCTACTTTCTCTCTTTATTCTGGAGATTTCTTAAGGGCTATAATGAGCTGTCCCCACACAAACAGGCCAAATTAGTGGATAATTACTGCTGGGCCTGTGAACGTTCTCACTCCTCCTTTCTTACAGTTTCACAACATTATGAGAATGGTCTGTCACCTCCCTACCAATTAGGCACAATTACTACTTTATAACATTAGTGGTGGCAGGCTTATTATGTTGGAGGATATGTAAAAGTAAGGGGGTTTGTGGTGAGTGGGCAGTGAATCAAGGCCAAAGGAGGTCATTACAGCACTGACAATTTGTTATGTTCATAGTTTTATTTTTATTTTCCTGAACTAAACCTGCACCAGCCTGCATAAACATGGTGGAAGACAAGAAAGTGAATCTCACACACTAAAGTTTTTTTCTTAAATAAACCGGATAGCATTTAGTTTTGATGCATGTAGATTTTCCAGATGATGGAGCCAGCGCTTCCATAAGATGTATTGTTATTTTCATTTAAAGATGTCTTTTAGCAGAGAGAAAAGGATCTGGGTGTCTGAATTTATCAAAATGAGGTATATATCAAGTATGTCATGGTAAAGGGAGGTACAGTGACCCCAAAGAGTAACAAAATTCCCATCCAATCTGTATTTAAATGGGAGAGTTCAGGTCAAGATAAATCTAGGTCAAACATTCAGAGAGCAAGAGAGAGAAATGTTCTAAAGGTTTATACATCCCACATTATTATGTGTGTAGTTAACTTCTGTCCTCCTTGTGGAAAAAATAACTCATGCTCACATGCCTTAGATTATCTGTTCTCTGCCTTTCACCTTTCAAAGGCAAAATATTTGAAATGTCCAAAAGTCTGCGTTTTAGAGGTCAGAGATAAATTTCGAATAGTGAAATGACTCACTGGGAGAACAAAAATCAGAGATTTTCAAAACAAGAGAGGCCACAGCACATTTGGTATATAGTTCTTTGATGTCTGTTTAAAGAAATTTCCAATGTTCCTCTTTCTCCTCATCCTCCCACCCCAGAGCAAGAATTTCTCTTTAGGATATTTCCACTGGTGATTAAAAGATATGTACTTACAAATAATAGTGTGTATGGATATTTTGGAAGGGGTGACAGGTAGGGGGCAAGAGGGGCATTCCCCCCCCGGCCCCCAACTTTACATAGGTCTATGCACTTTTTGCCTCCCTCCCAGTTTTTGCAGGACATAATATAATCACATTTAATGTTCTATATGCTGACACAACTTTGCCTCTCCCAAGATTTTTTCTGAAATGACACCCATGGCTGGCAGGCATGAGGGAAAGGAATAGTGAATTTTAAAGTGGACAGCATGGAAAGTACCACACCACTGTTCTGTAATATAGGAATTTTGCAAGTAGACTTGTTACTAGTTGGTAATGATAATATTATCATCATCATGTAGAGATAAATTCCATTTTTACCTTATATATGCAACTCCATCTCTTTTATGGAAGATGGTCAAGCAGTTTTAAGACCAAAAATTATTTTTTTTATTGTTAAAGAGAGTTATACAGAACTGAATATGACTAGAAATATTTTTCTGTAATTAAAAACAAGTGAAAGCAGGGTTTTATTTTTTTCTTTTCTTTTTTTGGGGGGGGTAGTCAGAGGGGAGTAGGGGTAGATTAAAGAATCCCCTGTAGTGCTGGTTTCTCAGTGCATGAAAACCTGATAATGAAATTGACTATAAACAGAAAATGAAACTGGCCAGTCTAGTTTCGCTGCCCAGTTCAGTGCTGTGCAAAAACTGGGCAAATAGCACAAATCATGAAAATTTTTGTTGTTGTTGAATTCAATTAATGATTTGTTTCATCATGTCAGTGTCCTTTTCACAAATGTCACTCATGGAAGCTACTATTGGTAGTGTCTGCTAGCCTTTCTATCAGGAATTGATTCTTTGCAAGGTGGTTTCCTCAATGAGAGTAGAGAAAAGAGAAAGATGGATGAAAGAAGGATGAGGAAAAGAAACAAGAGATATAGGTAGAGTAAAATATGGTTATAGAAGATACAATGTTCATCTTTAAACATACATTTAATGAATATATTACATGAATGTTATTATTCCCTATTCTTACTATTCATGTACGTTAGCTATCAATATACCTCAAATCATTTTGCATACATACCCTCATACAAGTTTATTCTGCTTTAAATTTGATGTTCTATTCTCTTCCAAGGAGACTTGACAAATATCCTCACCCCAACAACAACAGGCACAGAGGATAAGCACAATTTTGCTTCTGAAAAATAAAAATATGTGAAATCTCCAGCAGACACAGAGCATCACATTATGAATTACAGTGAAACCTTGTGTTAAATGCACCACCTTTATAAAGCTACCACTTGCCAAGGTATCCCTAAGCATTTTACAATGTTAATTTATCTGTTTTAAGCTACTGTTTGGGACATCATTGCCCATAAACATATATGGAATAAATACATAGCTGTGCACAGGATACCCTACACTTTGGATCGTTTTGGGTATTGCTTTAATTTTTTATACTGAACCACCAGTCAACAGGTCAAAATAAATTTCATATTTTAATTTCATTTTGTCTGTAGACATTAGCAGACAGATTTTTATTTCAGATGCAAGTGATCTTCTATACATTCAAACTTGTTTTCATTAAGAATTTATATTTCAGGTATTTTTGTAAAGCTAACAGTATTTTGTCTTACAAATGTTTTATAAACTAACAATTTTTTGAATCAAACTGATTTTTTATATTGGATTCCCTTCACCTTCTCAGATAACCTTCTCAGTAATCTTTATTAAAAATTAGCACTTCCTTTAAGAAATCATATTTTGATGGGTCCTTGAGTAGTCACTAAAAATGTAAGTTTCACTGTAAGAACACATGCAATCTGAACAGAGTACAGTGGTGTCAATGGGATGTTCAGAGAATGTTTGGGGAGGCTCTATAAAGTTCCCTTGAATAGCTACACTGCAGATCCTGTTTATTCTGTATATTATTATTATTCAACATCTTTAGATAGCGCCAAGATTACATTTTGGTTTATGACGTGAGTAATGATACAGACTGAAATTCTCACCATATAGAAATCAATGGCTAAACTTCCATTGATTTCAGTAAGGCCAGTATTTCACCCATGGTCTCTGCATCAATGAGTTTACATTCTAAACTGACCATTAGACTGAACCAGCAGCCAAGGGGATGGATTAAAGGATGGAAGAAATACACAGAACAAAGTTATGTGGTCGCTTCAGTACTACAAAATGTTACAATCTAGATATGCTCTTAGCCCTTATTAGAACTGGACCTGACCTGCAAAGTTCAAGATCTAGATTCAAACCTTCCCAAAGTTCAGGGGCATTCAAAGAAGTGGCTTTGTTTCAGGCCATTATAGGGACAAGAACCACTGTTAAAGTCCACATCTGAACTTTCCCATTGTCTGGAGTTTTGCAACCCAAAACTTGATATTAGTTAGCAATTGCTAGTTCTTATTTCAAAGTGAATTTAGTGCTTGAAACATTTGGCAAATTGAAGCCTTGTGGATTTTAAGTTTGCAAGTTACTGGCAGAACTGGTACACCAAGTGCAATGGTAATGCAAATGTCCCTCACATCATCACACCAATTCTCCTCAGCTCTGACATGTAGGAACACCTGTAAGGATAAGTGGGTACTTTGGTTTTAGTCATTGACCTTCCCGCAGAGTCTGCCAACAAGAATGCCAGCTGCTATCTCTATAAAACTGTGTGATAAGTGAGTTATATAATAGTGGAAGTACTTTTCCATAATAAATCTAATTCATTGTGCCTGGCATCAACAGGAACGGTCAGTCATGGAGGGGAAATGATACCAGAACATTAAAGTACCAAGCAGGGTGAGCCATATATTTAGGTTTCCAATGGATATGGGAATGTTAAGCCAGCAGAGCTAACAAATATTTTAACTGTGAGGCCATTTTGAAAACAGTGATAATTTTGTCAGTGCAGTTTTAATCTGGGTTTATGCTCTAGCTTGAAAATGGATAGATGATAAAAATGAATTGAGAAACAAAGGAGGATAAAAATGAATTAAGAAACAGTTCTGGTCTTCAGTTTACATGAACACATACAAGCTCAGGGCCTGATTTGCCTTTCTGTTATAGTGCTGTATCATAGAATCATAGAAGATTAGGGTTGAAAGAGACCTCAGGAAGCCATCTAGTCCAACCCCTGCTCAAAGCAGGAAGAACCCCAACTAAATCATAATTGTCCAGAGGGGACTTAAAAACCTCTAAGGATGGAGATTCCACCGCCTCCCTAAGTAACCAATTCCAGTGCATCACTAGTGAAACAGTTTTTCCTAATGTCCAACCTAGACCTCCCACACTGCAACTTGAGATTATTGCTCCTTATCCTGTCATCTGCCACCACTGAGAACAGCCTAGCTCCATTCTCTTTGGAACCCCCCTTGAGGTAATTGAAGGCTGCTATAAAATCCCACCTCACTCTTCTCTTTTGCAGACTAAAAAAGCCCAATTCTCTCCCTCTCCTCATAAGTTATGTGCCCCAGCCCCCTAATCATTTTCGTTGCCCTCTGCTGGGGTCTCCAATTTGTTCACATCCTTTCTGTAGTGGGGGGAACCAAAACTGGATGCAGTACTCCATATGTGGCCTCACCAATGCCGAATAGAGGCGAATAATCACTTCCCTCGATCTGTTGGCAATGCTCCTATTAATGCAGCCCAATATACCGTTAGCCTTTTTGGCAACGAGGGCACACTGTTGACTCATATCCACTTCTCATCCACTGTAATCCCCAGGTCCTTTTCTGCAGAACTGCTGCTTATCCAGTCGGTCCCTAGTCTGTAGTGGTGCATGGGATTCTTTTGTCCTAAGTGCTGGACTCTGCACTTGTCCTTGTTGAACCTCATCAGATTTCTTTTGGCCCAATCCTCCAGTTTGTCTAGGTCACTCTGGACCCTATCCCTACCCTCCACATATCTACCTCTCCCCCCAGCTTAGTGTCATCTGAGAACCTGCTGAGGGTGCAATCCATCCTGTCATCCAGATCATTAATGGAGATGTTGAGCACTCTGCTTGATACTGGCTGCCAATTAGATATCGAGCCATTGATCACAACCAATTGAGCCTGACGATCTACCCAGCTTTCTATCCACCTTATAGTCCATTCATCCAATCCATACTTCTTTAACTTGCTAGCAAGAATACTGTGGGAGACCATATCAAAAGCTTTGCTAAAGTCCACTACTTTCCCCATATCCACAGAGCCAATTATCCACAGAGCCAATTATCTCATCATAGTAGGCAATCAGGTTGGTCAGGTATGATTTGCCATTGGTGAATCCATGTTGACTGTTCCTGATCACCTTCCTCTCCTCCAAGTGCTTCAAAATGGATTCCATGAGCACCTGCTCCATGATTTTTCCAGGGACTGAGGTGAGGCTGACCGGTCTGTAGTTCCCCAGGTTCACCTTCTTCCCATTTTTAAACATGGGCTCTATATGTACCTTTTTCCAATTCTCTGGGACCTCCTCTGATCACCACAAGTTTTCAAAGATAATGGCCAATGGCTCTGCAATGACATCAGCCAACTCCCTCAGTACCCTCGGATACACTGCATCTGGGCCCATGGACTTAGCATGCCCAGCTTTTCTAAATAGTCCTTAACCTGTTCTTTTACCACTAAGGGTTGCTCACCTCCTCCTAATACTGTGCTGCGCAGTGCAGCAGTCTGGGAGCTGACCTTTTCTGTGAAGACCAAGGCAAAAAAAGCATTGAGTACTTCAGCTTTTTCCACACCATCTGTCACTAGCTTGCCTCCACCATTCAGTAAGGGTCCCACACTTTCTCTGACCTTCTTGTTGCTAACGCAGAAACCCTTCTTGTTACCCTTCACATCCCTTGCTAGCTGCGAATCCAATTGTGCTTTGGCCTTCCTGATTACAGCCCTACATGCTCGAAGAATATTTTTATATTCCTCCCTAGACATCTGTCCAAGTTTCCCCTTCTTGTAAGCTTCCTTTTTGTGTTTAAGCTCACTGAAGACTTCTCTGTTAAGCCAAGCTGGTCACCTGCCATATTTGCTATTCTTTCGGCACATCGGGATAGTTTGTTCCTACGCCCTCAATAAGGCTTCTTTAAAATACAGCCAGTTTTCCTGGACTCCTTTCCCCCTCATGTTATTCTCCCAGGGCATCCTGCCCACCAGTTCCCTGAGGGAGTCAAATTCTGCTTTTCTGAAGTCCAGGATCCATATTCTGCTGCTCTCCTTTCTTCCTTTTGTCAGGATCCTGAAATCAACCATCTCATGGTCACTGCTGCCTAGGTTGCCACCCACTTCTGCTTCCCCTACCAATTCTTCCCTAGTCGTGAGCAGAAGGTCAAGAGGAACACGGCCCCAAGTTGGTTCCTCCAGCACTTGCACAGGAAGTTGTCCCCAACACTCTCCAAAAACTTCCTGTATTGTCTGTGCACCGCTGAATTGCTCTCCCAGCAGATGTCAGGGTGATTGAAGCCCCCCATGAGAACCAGGGCCTATGATCTGGAAACTTCTGTTAGTTGTCCAAAGAAAGCTTTGTCTACCTAGACTGGTGTAAAACTGATATAATGAGAAGAGAATCAGACTCACAAATTCCTAGTCTGCTCCACACTTCTCTGGGGCTTGGTGCTATAAAAGAAGCATGTCCAAGAAAAATGGTTTTATTAAAAATGTGGCTTTTGTCTGCCAACTAATTCTTTGCTGAGTCAGCCAGCCAGGCACAGAGCCTAATTCCATTCCTACTTTGATAGTGCTGTGATTGCACTCATAGAATTGTGAATGTCCTTTCACACAGACCCACTTTGTGTGACTTTTCCTGAGACATGACAGCAGTGCCAATCCGAGTCTGGAAACTCCTGGAAAAACACCATTTGCAAGTCTGCAGTGTGTTTTCAAGAGAAAGTTTGCACTGAGTTCCCTACAGAGCAACATGCTAAGGCTTCCCAGTCCCCTGCTTCTTTTGTGATTTGTGGTTTATGATCAGTATTTCCTGAGATTTTGATGCCTTTTATATATCAAATTAATATTGAGAAAGTGATACATTAAACAGAAAATATATATAACAGTAGCATACTGAATCAGAACTGCCTCTGTTTCTACATATAGACTGAAGGGAAATAACAGTGATAGATGAAACTCAAATGGTTCATATCTATAGCTAGAAATTTCATAGTTATGTAAGAAGAGTACCTAAATCTTTTTGGGTCAGAAGTGTTCTGACAACAAGCTCTCTCATGAGATTTCAAGAATATCTGTATTTCAGATGAGTCAGAAATAACACAAAAATAGCTAAACTCATGCTAGATCAATATTTCTATTTCCAGACACAATCAAAAATCCAGAAATTCAGAGGCTTGCTAAAATAAAAATTTAACAGCAGCAAAAAAAAACAAAACAAAACAAAACAAAACACAAACAAAAAAAACCACCAAAGCAAAACTTTTTACCTCCAAAAATATTTTGGGTTAAGTTGTGTTTAGTTCTCAACAATTTTGGGGCAAAAGTTCAGGTCAATTCTTATATTATATGATGTAGTTTATTCTTCTCTTGAATAGATGTTTTTCAATATAAAGGAGTGTTGAAACATTCAAGTATCAAAAAACAGCCAGTCAAACTAATTTCTTTATTCATAAGTTTCTTTGGAATGATCAGATGGCTTGCATGCAACTGGCAATGAACAACTAAGCTTTTCATACTACGACCTAATCTTGTTTAGTTGCTAGAAGATAGTATTTTTTAATGATACCAATAGGAATGAGCATGCTTGCTGGAAATCACTGGCCTTGTCTTTGTCTACATACAAACATTGAACAAATGTAATTAAACTGGTTTAACAATTGATTTATTTAAATCCATGCACCCCATTGTGTACACAGTCTTAAAACAGTCTAAGAGTGCTTCATATCAATTTAGCTTAAGCAGTTTCCTTAATGGCTTAGCTAAATTGATATCAGGTACTCCAAAACTGGGGGCTTGGACCAATTTAACTAAACTGGTTTAAACTGCTGCAACTTTTGTGGGAAAATATGTCCTCATACACTTTATCTTCACTGCTTAAGAAAGGTGATGGGGGGCTTTTTTTCTTTGATAGTAGTGTAAAAAATGTGGGATAGTTCTCTGAGTGTAAAAACCTAGTGGAAATAAGCTCTCTGTTCTTTTTACTGTGAGGTAGCTAGACTACATCATCCCTGTGGTTGACATCACCTTGTTCACGCGGGAGTAAAACTACAGTGCCTTGCCTCCACTAGGATTTTGCAGCAGGATATGTAACATGCATTAGTTATCCCACAGTAAAAATACTTTTTTTAGCAATGAAGACAAAGACAAAGAGGTTAAGGACGGAGGTGCCAATTCAGTATTAAAAGTCACATTTACTTCAATGTATTTAAGCACGTCCTTAAGTCCTTTGCTGAATTAGGCCCTGAATGGGCATAGAGCTTAATCCTACTGCATCGATTTAAATTAGAGCTTTGCCATTTATTAAAACAGGGCAGGTCTAGACTTATAAAGAAATATTCTGTACAACTTCGAGGTGAACCTTCCTCAAGTCTTCTGCACATTAGTGGGACAGTATAGGGCATATTCAGCTGCTACTGTACTTATTTCCATTCTGTGTATAAACTAATAAACCCAATTTCCAGTGTGGTTTTTATAAGCATTAAATTCACTTTACAGATTCTAAACTTTTTGTAAATTAAAAGTGGCCTTTCCTCAAAATTAGGTTCAGATCTACTTTGAACACAGAATAGAAATGTGTTACTGATCTCACAGTATAGTGGTTCCAATGAAGCTTTAGAGGGCTAATTGAGAAGCTCACACATAAAACTAATGAATGTTAATTTCATAATTTTAAATGCATTGTTTCTGTGTTTAATTTGAAAAGTAACAAAGCACTAGAAAATATATGCTATAGGGAACAATCCAGAATTGGCAGAATGATGAACTAGGTGACCTAAAAGTTGTTTGGGTTTTGTTTTGTTTTTTGCCCCTTCCATTCCTAAATTCAATGCTAGCATTTCCATTGCTGTGAAAAGCAGTGAATGGTGACATAGTTGCATGACTGTTTCAAAATTAAATTGAATAATTTATATTGTGGAGCTTTCAAAATAATGATTATTCTTTAGATACTTCTACTTGCATGTGTCTTCCTTTCAGAAATAATGAACATATTTTTTTAATGTCAGAATCACTCCACAAACATTTTACAGGTTAATTAGTAGCAAGATACAGTTTCTTTCTGGTGCCTGGCTCTCAACCCCCCTGGCTTCTCTGGGAATACCTTAGAAGCAAGATCTAGGGATGAGTGAATCTTGTTGATTTCAAGGTTTTATGGACCCGGCACACTGTTTTTGAGGGTTCATAAATCTATCTTGAGTTCATAAAACTTCCCCCCCATAATTTAAGCCTATGTTTTCTCTCATTTTAGAAAAACAGCTGAAGGGAAACCTATATTATGTTGTATGCTTGATAAAATAATTGTCCCCTCAAAAGCCTATACAGTGTATAGAATGCATCTATACTGTCATCAGAATGTTTTCCTCTCCCATTTCTGATCTGTATTTCAGTCTGTCTATATTTATTTTACATTCAGTCCCCTCTCTGCTCCATTTTTCACAATTTCTCCTAACCAGAACATGAATCCAATAACAATTTAATCAGTCAAACTTTCAAACTCAGGATGTTAAAGTGGGTATGAAATTATGCAAAAAAAAATTGCCCATTCTTAAAAAAAGGCAAACAAATGCTTTATTCTGCCTGGCATATTGTATTGTAACAGACAATTAATGGAGAACACAAGTCACATGATGATTTCAGCATAAGCAATAAACTCAGAATTTCCTTTCCATTGTATGTTACTCTAGGTGCATAGTTTCTAGAAACAACTGTGGGATTTGGCATTCATCATTACACTTCCAGAATGTGTTTCATCGCATGATCTCAAAGGCTAGATCCACGAAGGGACTTCATTGCCACTATAGGTGTCTAATCCAAAATATAGCTCCTTTGAACTCCTGCTCAGCTGTTACCTAACCTAGTAGGTGCCTAAAGTCTCTAGATGTCTAAGTTTCCACCAACAAAGTCCCTTAGATGCCTAAAAATCTTCTGCTGGACACATGCACTGCTGCTGCATTTCTGATGCCCAGGCACCTAACTCGTGCCTAAGCTCTGTCAGGATCCTCAAACTCATTTTCCTGCCTATCTCTCCTGTGAGGCCCAATCTGGTAGATATTCTCACAGGCTGCCTAAAAGACTGGGCCCAGCACAAAACACAACCAGAGGAGGATGTAAAGGTGCACCCCATTATAATGTTTAGCCCACTGATTAGTGCACCCGGTCATTGGAACTGGGACATGAATTTGAGTCTTCCAGGTGAGTGCCCTAACCAGGCGCTATAGTGTCATTCTCACTCATTCTCTGGCCAATTAATATTTAATTATTTTACAGAACAACTGGAACACCTGAACAACTGGTAATTCACTGGAACAACTCCAATAAGAGAGATTCAGAGAGACCTACCCCAAAATACCCCAGAGATTAGGGCACTCTCCAGAGAGGTAGGAGACCAGGTTTCACATCCCTGCTCCAAATCTGGTGGAAGGAGTATTTGAACCTGTGTCTCCCACATCATGGATGAGTGCTCTAACCACTGAGTTTAAGGTTATCAGAGGGAACAATGGCATCACCACTATACCTAGCCCGAGAGAGAAAGGCACCTAACTTTAGGAAAGGCTTCACAGCTGTGAATTACAACTTTGTCCCTTCATCTGACCTGGACAAAGGCACCTAACTCCTTTTGAGGGTAGGACTTAGGCCATATCTTTCTCCTAGGCATTTCCTATTGGCAAGCTTAGGCGGGTTCCCACTGAGCACACTGGTTTCTATGAAACCCATTCTTAGGTGCCTAGCTCTCCACATACAATGTATAGGCATCTAACTCAGGGCTGCGGATTCAGTTAGGTGGCAGAGTTCATGAAGTTAGGTGTTGCAATGCTGAGCCTAAATCCTCTTTGTGGATCTAGACCAATATGTCTTACAAACATTCAGAATGGGCCTGATCCAACATCTATTGAAATCAGTGGGAGCTTTTCTATTGACTTCTTTCTATTGCTCCTGTTCCAGTGCCCTTTGAAGAGTGGTAATATGAAGGACAAAACAATGAAATACTTGCTCCCAAGGATGTACAATGTGCCTGTGACAGAAACAGTAAGAGAACCCAGAAATCCTGATTCTCAGCCACTTTTCATTTGATGCTTTGGTGAATGTTTGCATGCATCTTCTGTATGACCTAAATCCATGTTGTCCCTCTACCTGTTGAACTGGAGACCGATGTGAAATGAAACAAATTATTCCAGTTCTTGAGAATCTGTTCATACTGTATCCTAGAGATCACTCTTCTTAGATTGCAGTTTTTATTATAATTGACAAGAAATGCTGGAAAGATTTTTCCCCCTTACTATATTTTCCTTTGTATATAGCAAGGCCTGGTCAAAAATACCTCTATATCCAAAAACGTCAGGTTAGATTTTATAATTTTTAATTTTATCATGTATTGTTTAAAATGCGGTGTCTTATCTGAAGCCAGCCTGAAATAGTATAAAATTGGCTTATAGTGTATGCATTTGCTTTCATCCTTTTCTAACAGCATTAAAATGACAATTTACTACAGTCTAGTATGTTCATTTTCTTGGTATTTAAAGGTTGCCTTTCTGTTGCTAATTGTTAAGATTAAAATAGCAATCATTTTCTGAAATATCACTGTTCTTTCCACTCCCAAAACCAGAAAAAACATCCAATTCATTTGTAAATACTGCACTTAACAAACAAGTGGGTATGCCAGGTCTTAGCACACACTATGTCCACTGTGATGCCAAGAGAGAGCAGAGCAGGAGAATTTACCAAGGCTATAATTAATGCCATTTTCTGGTCTGATTCCCAAATGATCCAATGTGTGGTCAGTACCTATTGCCAAATCCAGATTCTTCCCTTGGCAAGACTTCTCTCAAATAGCAGCACAACAGCTTAGCTAAGATTAGCACAGTCATTGCAACCAGTGTCACAAGTTTCAGTGTCCTTAATTATCTTTGACTACATTGGGTATTAACGGCGCTCAGTACCTAGCAGGATTGATCCATAATTCCATATACTTGTTTAAGCCTGTCCCCAATGAATTTTGTTTAAGGGGTTGCTATGACATCATCAGAGCTCTTTGATTTGAGGGTATTGCAGTATACTGAAGTCCAGTAACATGTGTAGTGCTCATCCTCCTTCAATTTTCTTACACAAGGTACTGATCTCTGGTTGGCCTCAAGGATCCAAGAGCTGCAAGTGGCAGCTACCTTTATCCCCTCCTGCTGAGCTGCACAAAGTCTACGTGCGTCTGGGCAATGGCCTCTGCCTCACATAGATTAATTTCTAGAGGCCCAACCCTAGAAGGCTTACCCAGCAGTGATTATGTAAAGAGTCATTCACCTGACCACTCATGTGAGTAGAAATCAGACTTGCGCGCAAAGTGTTTGAAGGATCCAGCCCTATGTTAGATAAGTCATGACAAAACACAGGGATATAGGGCAACAGAGAAAAGGATGGGAATGGAAGGGAAATTTGCACAGGATAAAGTTACTTATTTTCTCCTGGTTTGTATCATGTTAGTTCCTTTACATTTTTTAGGTCTGTATTTGTTAAGTTTGCCTAGGGGTGGCTGTCAGGTTTGAGGAGATAATCGAAGATGTAGGTTTGGAGGTGTTCTGATGGATTAGAAAAGGGTTTATGAATCATCTCCAAAATAACAGCCTAAGCAGCATAATCTTCTCCTCAACTTCACAGTTTTTATTTATTACACTGTACATTTGAAAGCTACTGTACCCGCCTCATGCAAGAAATATATTCAGGAACCCATAGGGGCAGGATCTTTCCATAGCCTCAACAGAACCCTTTGGCACAAGCAAATGTTTCTACTCCATTTAAATAGTCTACACAGTTTTAGTCTCAGAGATTAATACACAATAACCTCTGCCAGACAATCAGCAACAAATAGCTAAAGAAAATTTGCACCAGACAGTTTCTAACATCTGAGGAAGCTAAAATCTCAGACATAAATAAGGCAGGATTTGTTAATGTTGCTTTCGTCCCTGTTATATAACACAAAGTAAAATTCAGATGAATTTTAGATGTAGCACATTTTTCCTTTCTTAAATTGCGTTATTTCTCCTTCCCTCTCCCCAACAGCACCAGATTGGGACAACTCATCCTTCCAGTGGGAAAGGGCTGGACACAGCTCACTCTAGAGCCCATGAAATGCTGGGTTATAGCTAGAGAAGATCACCTGAGAGCAACTGCAAAGGTCTCCTTCTCCCAGAGCCTGAGCACATCATTTCCAGTGTGCTCCCAGCCCTTATGGCCTCAGAACTTGGGACTGAACTCTCTCTCCCCATATGGGAGCTTGTTGCAGTGTCAGTGTCAATAGACAATTTTACTGTAATGCTCCAGGACACAGTTCCTCCAAATTTGCACTGGTACAAGGGCAGAATAAGACCCTGAATCTTTAGAGATTCATTTGCCCTTTGTTACATGAAGTTGTACTGCATTTTGCATTGATGTTTAGCATTGTGAATTTCTGACTGCCAGACGGTACCAAGGGGGAACTTTGTCACTGGCAGGTGGCTGTACCTTGATGTCATGTTACCTATTTTTGTCTAGGAAAAAATTCCCTCCTGATTTTTCAATCTCATCTCATATGTGAGCAAAGAAAATAATCTTCCCAAGAGTATTTCTCCTATAGGTGCAGAACATATGTCTAAGAAATGGGTTCATTTCAGTGGGTAATGATGTTGATGGGCCATCACAGCCTGATGTCTGAACAGGAGAAATTATGAAAAAAAATTCTTTTAAAACTCAGAATAACTAATTGTAAAACTTGGCAGGCAGCCAACCATTTGAAAGTGAAGAAAACATCTTGATTTAACATCTGAGCAGGGATAGGGTTGGTGTGGTTTTTTTTGTAATCTGTAAACAATTGGACCATATGTAGTGTGATGGGAAACATGAAGGCTGTGATAGAATATCATTTAAGAAACCTGGTGTTTAATTACTGCACTTGATTAGCCGGATAGAAAAGGCTTTTCACATTGGCTTATAACCTCTATTTTAAAGATATACAGAGTAGAGTACATTTGTGAGAGAAATACAGAAATGTCAATGGTTGCAAAATTATTCTGAAGTTATCATTTAGAGCATGCATGCTTTAAATATACAGGTATTCACAGTTTTTTTTAAAAAAGGACTTCTCATAAGAAGACAAAGATTTGCCATCTGGTCCTCAGAGATTCCCCAGACTCCTCACCTTCTTAGTTCAGTGTCTCTCTTCTATTCCCTCAGATCAACTGCAGGCTTAGTCTCTTCCCCTTGCTACTCTCTTGAGTTCAGTCTCCTTCCCCAGTTATCCCCAAACCTGTTCATTGATCAAGACTCACAGGTGAGTGACAAACCCAGGAATGTATTTAAGCACCAGGCCACCCCAGCAACTTCACAATGGAGAGGTCCACTATCCGCCCAAGCTCTCTCACAGACCAGGCATTTAATCTGGTCCAGTTACAGACATACCACAATATAACCAATAACTCAGGATAGACCCTCTTCAGCCTAACACTATGACTCAGCTAACTTCTAAATCTTTTCACTTTGCTCCCTGCAAGGCAGGCAGGTAGGGGAATCTCAGTCTGCAAAGGCTTTAGATGTCCCCTTCTCCTTATAGCAAAAGGTCCTCCAAATTCAGGGTCTCATTTACCCCCAGAAGCTGGCTCTCTTAGCCTTTATCTGCACTGGACCGCAGTCACATTTTGTGACAAATGAAACTTTCCTATATACCCTCCTAACATTAGAATTTCTCTTGACCTACACTGTGTCTCCATAATGCTGTGAGAGAGGCAAAAAACCCTCCAAGACCCCTGCCAATATGTCGCAACAGGAAACATTCATTCCCAGCTGTATGTCTGCTTCCCCATGTCAGGAGAATCCCCAGCAGGGGACATGCAGATAGTTTCTGTCTGCTTTGTGCAACCCAAACAGTGCAGAGGGTGTAGAACTTACCCCCAAAGTATTGATTGTGGCCCCTTGACTGTTTTGAAATAATATGTTAGGCCCTTGGGCTGTAAAGGTTGGAAACCAGTGTTACAAAGGTTTTACTTGCCTTGCTTTTGCTGAGCCAACCTCCATTTCCTTGGAAACAGAAGAAAGACAGCTGGCAGCCAGCAAGTGGGAGTTAGAGGAACTCACCCTCATGCCAATTTCAACTGAGTGCTACCATCTGAGACCTGTGATGGATGTTAGAAAGCACCTAGAATTTTTGAAGCAAAATGGCTCTTAACATCTTTAGCATTTTAAGTTTGAATCTATGCACAAGGCATTTTAATGGAGCTCTCTTTTACTTGCCTTTACTAAACTTTCTTGTAAAATATACATTCTAGCTTTAAAATATGATAGTAAATGATTTCTACCAAAAGGTCTGTGAGGTAGACCTGTGAGCACAGAATACTAAGGGGTAGGAACTCCTGTTCCTGAATTCTAATCCTACTTCTGGCACTGACTCCCTATTGGGCACTGGGCAAGTCATTTAACTAGAGCTGGTCCAATTTTTTCTTAAAATGTTGTCAGTTAAAAAAGGGCCATTTTCAAAAACTTTTACGAAAACTTTACATTGTTGACATTTTGTTTTTCATGAAAGGATTTAGTGCCTTTTGATTTTTTCCAAGATTTTAAAATGAAAACATTATCAAACCAGTTATTGAAATGTTTCATTAACTGAAATGTTGGGTAAATGAAACACTTTGATAAGTTTAATATTTTTGGTTTTGGAGGGTTTTTTAAAATTTGTTTAAGAAATTTGGGGGGAAATCATGATTAAAAAAAAGAAATAGGTCTGTTCTCAATGCTTTGTCATTTTGAAGAAAATAGTTTTCTTTCAGTCTCAGTTTCCCCAGCTGAATAGTAGTGATAACAACCACCTGTGAGATCAAATTGATCTGGTTCTCTCCACCCTGAGCTACAGAGGTGTGTTCTTCAGCAATATTTAGGGACCCTATCTTACTGCATCCATTATACACCTCCTTACAGATGGACCTGAAGTACATGATTTTCACTGGGGATCAAAAACAGTTAGACTGAGTACAGTTTTTGCAGCAGTAATTTGGCCCCATTTTGAAGGGGAAAAGAATGATGCAAATCATTATTATTAGTCTGTCACTATCGTCTATCTTTGAGCATCATTAATACCGGTAATGCCAGCCCAGATGTGGAAATGCCATTTCTTAATTATTAAAGTGCCTCTAGAGGTAGCACAAATGGCTTTCTATGGGCCCCTGAAAATACTGACCTATCTTTCCTTCCTTCTTTGGTGGAATGGTGGATTTTAAAAAAAAAGATACTAGAGAATTTTGAACATCTGATCTTAACTCTTAAATTAGCCATATGTTGAGCCTCAACAGATTGACAGTATTCATTAACATGAATGTAAAGTTTTAATATTTAAAATCTGCATTTTATTAATATTTAATCCAGGGTCATAGGTAATGTCCATGTATATGAAATAGAAAAGGAAGAAGGAGGTAACACAGGAATCCAATTCAATTACTTTTCTTCCTAATTGCAAATGACTCCAAAGATTGAGGCAGTATTCTTCCTGTATGACCTCTAGTGCATATTCCAGGCTTCATTAAACAATACCTTTTGTTCTTGTCAGTTATACGTAAATTCTCTCCCACCTTTATTCCTCTGGCTTCTGTTTGTGATCCAGTGACAATTTTGGTAAGAACAGTAAATCGAGATGTCTGAGTATAATCCATATGGGAATCAAAATATGATTGTTTCTTAAGTGTTTTCATCCTCAAACAATCTAGGTCAGCTCTTATTGTCCACTGAAACATACATTTACTTAAACGTAATGCGACAAAAATAAATCAGTATATTATTTGTTCTACTCAAGTATATCCATTTTCATATGCATAGCATTAATATCAATCTAAAACTAAAATACTGTATGTCATTCATCCCCCTGCACTATACACTTAATACAGGAAATATCTACTCATGCCAAGTTTTAAATTAAAAGTACAGTAAGAGAGTTCCAAAGATCAAGCTACTACTACAGGAAAGATCAAATGATATTGTTTATTCCCACATAAATGTGCTATACAATTCTGTCTAGAATACATAGGTTAATGTACAGAGCAGCAGTAAAACAATAATGAAAATTCAGGGAGAGCTGTAGGGTGTAACTATTTTTCACACTTAGATGGGTTATAGTGTAGTCCATGAGATAATACAGAGTTGGTCATAAGTAGAAACAAATTAATTTTATCTTCCTCTAGTATCAATATGCATTGCACAAAATCTAATAACGTGAACAGTTTTCACATACAGTAACTATTGAGTCTTTGACTAGCCAAGCAAGTGCAGAGTAAGGGGAAATGACAAGGAAAGGTGGCTTGAAGCCACTTTTGCAGCTTCCTGCGCCTGGGGCTTCAAGCACTGTTCTGGCAGCTGGGATGCATGATGTTTGCCCACACCAGTGTTAGAATAAATCCTCTTTAGGGTGGAAGATGTATGATCACATTCCCTTTATGGATGGTGGTGAAGTGCACAGGTCTTCCTCAGAATGCTTCCCTAAGTGGTTTGCTTCTCTTTGTTTTTGCCATTAGGCCCAAATCCTGGAGCTCAGCACATATCCTAAGTGCAATGGCAATCTCTGTGGGGTCCAGCAAGGGAACAAATCCTCCGGACAGGCCATGGAATAACTGTGGGGCTACTCCACTACTGCTGCAGCCCTTACACCCTTTCTCTCTAAGGTGAAAAAGGTCATTGGATCTAGAAGGTGGAGGGCCCTGACACCTCTTTCCCCAGCCTGCCTCCACCACGCTGTCCCAAAACATGACATAGGCTTCCCCTGGCCATGGAGATCCTGGAGCCTCCTAGCTCACTGGTGAGCTTTCCCCTACTTCCGAGCTTCTTCTATCTCCCCAGCTTCCAGACTTTGACTCTCGCTTGCAATCCCAGATTTTCCTCCTTGCAGACTATTTGAAATATTTCCATACTTTCAAACGTTTGAGTTTCAAGCTGAACCATAGCACAGAGTTTTCTGGGTTTCTAATTGTTGTTTTACCACACTTTATGGATAGGGTCTTTTCTTTTTTACCCAAATATGCACTCTACGCTTTAACTGCCTCTTAACCAAGCCCATTTTCCTCGGTGGACTTTTCATTATTAGTTTTAGAGGTATTTAAGGAAATCAGAAGGTCTACCTAAAAGACCACACATTAAAGAGGGACTCTGATGTACCAGAATGACAATTAGTGCCATGCACTGATTTCCATTATAGCAATCCAAGCTAGAGTGGTATGTGTAGTAGCTATATATTGTACTTGGAAATGGTGTGTAGCAGACTAGAGAGACAAGAAGCAAGCAACAATAGTAAAGCATGTTGGCCTGCAAAGTATAAACAATAAAATATTTGGTTCAAGGTTATAGAGTTAGCACAGCTCTTCTGCCAGTGTTATCCATGCATAATTCCTTTATCTATATTATCCACTACAGTGAGTGGAACTCTTTATGAATATGAAAGAATGGAAAGTACTGAGCATTGTAAATACATGATAAGATATTGTATATAAATGAATTGTGATTCATTTAAAAGGATATAGATAATGGCTCCCGTTCTTTCATTAAGATCATCATTTTTTCATTTGTGCAAGGAATTTGTATTTGCAGGATAGGGTTTCTGTGTGAGGGTTTCGATGTGAAGTTTTCAGCCCCAGTATTTGCAAGCATTGTTTTTTATTGTATATCAGCTGAATATCACAGATGTGGCTGTTTTGGCTTATTTTCAAAGCTGTATTCTTTTAAAAGCTGTATGTTAATATGTTGTCACACTGCTTTTCCTTATTAACTTCTTCCAGCTGACACTCCCCATGAAGAAGTATCCTGTTTGACCGTATCAATCATGTTTCTCTTTATGACATCCCCCAATGTAAGTGAATCCAAACAGGTTACCCTGTAACACGGCTGCTGAGAGAGCATTTGGAAAACAAATGTGGACCAGATTCTTCCTTCATCACACTTAGGTAATAAGAAGCTTGATCCAAAGCCCACTAACAGCAGTTGAAAAGATTTCAGTTCACTTCAATGGACTTTGGATCAGACCCTAAATCATGAGTAAGTCCATTAAAATAATTGTGTTACATTGTTGGAAATCAGGTTACTCTAAGTAAGGAGAATCAGGCTCATTGTATTCTTCTCAAAACTATGGGTAAAATTTTCAATGACACCTAAGTGATTTTGGAGCCTATGTCCTATTTTCAAAAGTGATTTAGGCACTTAGAATAATAGAACCATAGGGTTAGAAGGGACCGCAAGGGTCATCTAGTATAACCCGTTGCCAAGATGCAGGATTTGTTGTGTCTAAACCACTCAAGACAGCTGGCTATGTAACCCTCTTTTTGAAAGCCTCCAGTGAAGGAGCTTCCATGACTTCCCTGGGCACTTTGTTCCATTGCTCTACTCTTGTTATAGTTAGGAAGTTTTTCCTGAGATTTAATCTAAAACTGCTATGCTGTAATTTGAACCCATTGCTGCTTGTCCTGCCCTCTGTTCACTTAGGAGTTTAAGTCTCAAGCGTGAGGATATGTCTTCACTGCAGAGTTAACCCAGCTTCTTCCTCAGATTTTAGCCCAATTCCCTCTACTGTCCACATGCAAAACATTTTACCTGGGTTTATATGCGCTTTTAACCTGAGCTCATTTGCATGGCTGGGGGTATAGGTTAGAGCCCAGGTTTCACTTTAACACGGGTACTAAATTTTGTATTTTGGACACAAGCTGAAACCCAGGTTACAGAACACAGGCTCTGATAGTCCTCCATTGCCCTCTGTCTGTTTCTGGTTGCAGAAATGGGTGGTGCATTATAGGGATTATAGCTGGAAAAAATCATGGTCCTGAGCTGGATTGACACCTTAGCACCAGCTGGAATAGATGTCACAGACAGCAGTGAGGAGCATCCAGAGTCGGTATTCGTTTAGTTTACTATGTTGGTGGGCTAAGTACAACACAGGAGCCCAGGAAGGACGGACAAGTTTTCCCACAATACACTGTAAAACAATTTATAGAGCACCACAGCTCAGTGCAGGGCTAAGAACCATAGGATGCCCTTAGAAATCTTAGCACCTAACCCAGCACCTGTGTGGACATAGCTGTGTGGCAGCGCCTGTGTGGACGTAGCTACTTGCATATGATTCAAATGTAGCTTAGAACTATAGATGCTTGCGTCTGGGGCTTGGCTAACCTAGGCTGCCATACCCTGGTAAACTGCAGCGAAGTCATACCCTTAGGCTCCTAAGGGCATGCTTCACTGCAGAGGTACCTCTGGTTGCAGCTCAAATCTTACCCGAACTCAAATCCTGTCTGCACAAAAACACCCTTAACTCAAGCGTGTGGGTGCTTTTAACTCAAGTTTGCTGGCCCATCAAGAGGTATAGGTTACAGCTCATCAACACGACCCTTACGTGTAGCTTGCATGTTTTTCCACAGTATGACTGCCCTCACTTGAGCTAGGCTCTAACTCAAGAGGACGTAACTTGAGTGTAGGTAACTCAAGTTAACACAGCAATGAAAACATACCCTAAGTTATTTTTGAACTTTGACTTAGAAACTGAAAATTGATATCACATCTTAAAACTCTCTGTAAAATAACATTACTAAAGCAACCAAAAATAAAGAGAGAGGAAAAAACCATGCATGTAGGTAACAATTGATTTACACCAATATTAGAGTATATACAAATTTTGCACTATATGTGAATATTAATGAAGCATAAATATAACCCATTAAGATATATTACCAGACTACGTAATCAGGGCAAGTTTTAAAGTTCACCTAGAGGACAAATTAGATTGGCATCTAGCGTTATGCTCAGGTTAAATGTTTCAGCTTTCTGCACATTCGAGGGGTTTTTTTATGTAATTGAATTTATCCCAGCTCCCAGTACCAAAGGATTACTTATTATTATTTGAAATAATCTTACTCTGCAGACAAGCAGTACATTTTCCTTCAACCTATAAGATATAAACCCAAACATTACCAGCATAGTAAATATGTATGCTTCAGAACAGGAAGAAACAGAAAATGAATACCAGCTAGAATATTTACAATATGAACTGTTTAAAGAAAAAATATGTTTGATCTTTGGCAAGTTCCATGACTTTGAACTGACACTAGACAAATGATTATGGAGAGAAGATTCATTAATAGCTACTCCTCCACTTGTGGGCTCTTACATTTGACTGTATAGCCAGCATTCCTGCCTGTGTAAGATATTTGCTCCCACATATGTTACTAAGGTCACTTATTTTTGGTACATTAAGACAGAAAGAAAAAAGGTCTTTCAGCAATGTAGCCTCAATTAATTTAAAACACATAGGAATAGGCTCTAAAATAACAGCATTTTAACCAATGAGTTCATTAAACATTTTCACAAATGCATAACCATTATTTTGCTTAGTCAGATGTTTTCTCAGAGGAGAGTTCATTCATTTTAACTGCTTAAAATACATGATGAATGAAGTAATTTGTTTTTTTATTTACATTTTACCACTGATAATATTTTATTAAAACCACCACCACAAAAGAGCAGAGTATAGCTTTCAGTGTTTAGTTTCCAGGGCAAAGCTTGCTTTTACATTTAAAGAAATGTTCAAGTTGTGTTCAGAAATGATGGAAAATGAGCTACCCGAAAACTCTGATATATGGATGCTACTATAATTAGTTCTGGAAATTGCTGAGGGATCTATAATTTATAACTAAGCTCATAAAATTATTATATAGATGGTAAACTGTTAAGCTTAAGTATATTCACAAATACAGGTTATAGTCCTTGAATATTTAACAAAGGCAGGTTTACCAGAACTGATTTCAGCAGAATCTACTCAGACATTCTAGTGATGAGCATAACAGCAAGGTGTACAAACAAATGAAAGAAATAATCACAAAAATAAAGGAAAATCCTATTGCAGACAAGAGGAACATATACTGTCAAGAGCCACTTAATAATAATAATGATAATAATCACAAAAATAATAATACTTAAACTTAATAATAATAATACTTAAACTTAATAATAAAACTTAATAATAATAATAATCACAAAAATAAAGGAAAATCCTATTGCAGACAAGAGGAACATATACCGCTAAAAGCCACTTAACTCTTCTGTGCATCCATTTCCTTTCGGTAAAGTAGGGACAGTAGTACTTAGCCTTCCATTTAAAAAATTTTGAGATCTTCACATGACAAGGGCTTTATAGGTGCAAAGCAGTATTACCAAATTTTTCCAGGTTCAAGACACTACTGTAGGAAAACAGGGCCATCAGAAGTGCTGGCTCAATATAAAATAACCATGAGAGTGTTCATGGTATTGATAGTAATCATGAAGGTGCGTCAGCACCATGACATCTCATTTTCTCACAGTCCGTTGTTTACTCCTCTATTTTCAGTGAAGGTGGCCTAAGAGAGGAAATCAGCCTCACAGAAATATTTCACAACTTTTCACCGTTTTTAAATACCTCTAAAAGTCAATATTTAACATATTACAATATCAGTGTGCTACTTCGGGTCCAGTTCTGCCAGGTGCTGAGTACCCCCATTGACATGGCAAACTGAAATATCTTAGGTAGGCCAAGTGGCTTATATAATTCAGGCCCTTATAAGGGCACAGTCATGATATTTTTCATAAATTTAAACCTTGCACATAATGTTGCTCATAATGAATAGTGAAAGGGGCAAAATAGTTACAACAGACTCTAACAAGAACTCCATGGCTGAGCGGAGGATTCCATTTCCCCAACTTGTCTGCTACCCCACCCTGCACAGCTCATTTACTCAGGCTGGGTGAAACTCCCGAGTAGAGGGTTTACATAAACGATGCACCAGAGAAGTCACACTAAGCTCCATTTTGAGGGCATATGGAGGCTTTGAGTGCTGGCCCACTGCATAGCGGTGAATTGCAACTCATGCGCACAGGCACCAGGATTAAGCCCCTTGAAGTAATTAGAAAAAAGCACTATATTTAGGATTAAGACAGAGTACAAAGTGTCCCTCTTGAGCAACCAGCACATACCAGAGTTGTTCTATACATTACAGAGCTTTATAGATATCTAAAAGATGTCTCTTTTCCCTGAGGAATTTACAGTCATAGTACCCAGAAAGTAGTCCTTACACATGTAAATTGTTGCATTAGCTGTGTGGAATTGAGACCTCATGTGACAAATGATAAAAACAAATAAGGGTGGGTGAGCGACAAGAGCTATCACCATATGTTGTATGGATATTTGAACTTGTTATACATACATCTTGTTGCTTTTGCCTTTAAAATAAAAAACAAATACCTTGGTTACAAACTGAAGACACTGGCTGAGAGTTTGTGCTGTGCCTCCAGAGGGAAAGAGGAGCAAAGGTAGCTTTATGGCATCGGCATTCTGGGCAGCTCTATAAACAAATTAGAGCAGCCAGAGCCTCCTGCTTGTAGGCTGCTGCACGGTCCACAGCTGCCTAGAATTCCCGATATTGCTTTTTGCTGCTGTGACCCACAAAGCAGTACGGGGAATTCTGGGCTGCTCTGGATTGTGAAACAGGCCATAGGCAACCATCAGATGTCTTCTGTAAATCTGAGCAGCACCTGCCTTTGCTAACTTCTGAGCAATGCTCCACCGCCAGCACACCCTCTGTGCCAGGCCTTTCAGGGAGAGCCAGTGTATTATAGTTTTTGTGGATTGTAGTAATAGGTAAAGGGAGGTAGAGAAGGGTGAATAGGAATTTCACATATATGGACACCTAATGCCATCAGGGGACATCATAATTCCCCCTAACTGTAGCAGAATACTTTTTTATTTTTAGTGTTCAAAGCACTAATGTAAGATAATGTAGCTTTTCATACATTTCAAAAATATGTAAATTCCAAGTGATTGCATCTGTATTTGTTATGTCACTATGAATCTGCAGCAAAAAAAACGGCAGATATATTTCATGGTGCCAAAGCCACCCACTGTCTATTTGTGCCTACAGGGTAAAGCAACTTTAAGTGTCAGTAAGGATTGGCCTATTCTGAATTAGCATAAGTGATGGGTGAACCAGTTAAACTAACAAAAAAGCATCATGACTCCCATGACTGTTCCTCACACTGAACCCGAACCCCAACCTTTCAAGGGAAATATTCAGTTTAGTGAAAGGCCTGCACTTTGCAGTTGGCACTTGTCTGTGTAACGAACTGAAACAAACCCTAGAACAGAACTACACAAACTTCAGGAAGTTCCTAATCCAAACATGAATCCAGATTCAAATTTTGCCGCTGGTCCCTATTCTCTTTGGCTCTGAATCAATCCGAAATCTGGGTGGGTTGAAATTGGAATGCTAATTTTGTACTCGGGTTTTCTCTAATTTATATAAAGGGCCTAGACTACCTCTCTCCTCTCCAGAACGTCTGCCAGTCCCTTGCCTCATTCAGCGTGACCTCTCACCTCCATGACATATGTTGCCTTCCACTCTATCATGCCTTGGCATGCCCTCCTCTAGAATCTCGGTTCCAACACAACTCTTAGAGGTTTATGGCAGGGTCCAGATGTCTTTCTCTACCACAAATATTGATGCTGTCTAAATCTCATGTACTCATTTATGTGAACAATGAACGCTGGGGCTTATTAAGCAGCAGAATATGCCAGAGTTCATGAGAAAGATATAAAACCTAGAACATTTGAGAGAGGTTTTGGACTCTTCAATGGATCTTCAAAAGCAGGGGAGCTTTTGTAAACACTCTGGGCATGTCTACATTTACCGGGGGATCGACGTGCAGCGATCAATGCATCGGCAGTTGATTTAGTGGGTCTAGGGAAGACCTGCTAAATCGACCTCAGATCACTCTCCTGTCGACTCCTGTACTCCTCTTGAACGAGAAGCACAAGGGGAGTCGATGGGAGAGCGTTGCCCATCAACATAGCGTAGTAAGTATGTACTTATCCACGGTAAGTAGATCTAAGTACATAGACTTCAGCTACGTTATTCACGTAGCTGAAGTTGCGTAACTTAGATTGATCTCCCCCTGTAGTGTAGACAAGGCCTCAGTCTCCAATGCTACTCTTTTGTTTTGTAACATTACTGCTGAAATTCACCCATCTCAGTGAGGTGGCTTGTTGTTCGATCAACTGTTTTTCTCTGCACTGGGCCCAAATATTACCTGGTACTTTAATGGGATGGAAGGGCATTTCTGTATCTCCACCCGCACTTTGTTATTTATATGAATAAAGTAGCAACCTGCTGCTGCTAACCCATTCTTTGTGCCTGTGTATCATTTACTGCATGTCCTGATAATCAAATAAAATGTTAATCAAACAAAGAGGAAGAGAAAAGATTGTAAAAGTTCATGAATAGCCAGATGTCTGGGAGAGGTATGTTCACAGAGAGATGGATGGAAAGTGGATCCATTTGAGAAGACATGGCTGGAAAGGGAGAATTAGGTTTATGGAAGTGTCTCAGGGAAGAGGCTTATGAGAAGGTTACAGTTTTGGGGAGCTTTTGAAGAGGACGAAGCCTATTCCTATTTGGGGAGGGAAAAGAGGTGATGTGGTAGGACAGCCTCAGTGCAAATGCACTTTACAAAGAGCCTCTAAAAACTTCTTGTGCTAATGCATGTGACATCCATTTTAGGATCACTCACCATCATCAGACCAGCTTCATTCAATTGCAAAGGATCATTTCTCTTTCTGGTTCATTTTCTCCTGGATCATTCACCATGCTGCTACTGCTTTGGTCCATTGCATTTGCCTGTATTCTGAAGTATCATATACCACTATGATCACATGGACTATTTTTTATCTTCATATTGTTGATAGGGTTCATGTCTATCCTTAAGTCCTTTATTACTTAACCCCGTCCCCCTCTCTGATACAACACTCTCAAAACATTCAAACCGAGATGCTCATTCCATAGAATTTAAGGCCAGGAAGGACCCCCAGATCATCTGGCCTGTACGTCACAGGCCACTAAACACCACCCAGCACCCACACATCAAGCGCAACAACCAGAATTAGATCAACGCATTACAGCCCAGTATATGTTATATTATAGTAACAAACACAATGTGCTAGACACTACAGAAACACATGGGAAGACACAGCCCTGTGCCAAGGAATTTCCATTGCAGAGATTAGACTTTGGCCAGTTTCTATGCAGACATACAGTAGAGAGGAGTAATAAAGAGCTCCCTCCCACCTGCCCATTTTGTGGCCTGCATAAAGTCCAGCCAGATTTGGAGACCCTGCACTCAGAGCAGCTACTGAGACATGACCCAAAGGGAACAGGAAGTAAGGCAGAGCTATAGCTCCATCCCCACTATGTGCCAGCAAGTAGAGCTAGCTGGTCAGACAGGAGGGAAAAGAATCACATTCCTTAAAAAGGATATAGCTGTTTGTACACTTTACTGTGCACTGGGCAGCTGCAGGTAGCTGATTGCCTTCAGGGCTCCCTGAGGGTGGTTCATCTCCACATAGCCCATGCAGGGCTGTGCCTCACAGGCACAATCTAGCCCTAAATAAAGATAAAGAGACCCCAATACCGGACTGATGCCCTCTGCAAGGTTTCTCAGAGGATATTATTCGTTCCTCTTTTGAAATCACTATATCTTTGTCTCCAGGACACCATTTTAGCTCTCTTCCTCTATCCGTCCCTCTCTCTCTTTCCATCATTTTGTGTTTTATAAATCAAGCTATTGTTTGTGTGTTTCTTGAGAACACCTTGGACTGCTTTACCAAAAAATTTAAAATGTGCCACTCAGAAGAACAAATGAACAACAGCTTTGTTTGATCGGCATTCACTTTAAGAAGTTGGCAGACATGAACCCCCTGTACTAGCAAGCTAATAATACAAGGGTGAGAGCTGTCATCACAGGGAACACAGGGACTGACCAATAAGTATGAGAGTTGCATATGGTGCCAGGGACCCCGCACACAAATATCACTACCCCAAAGAATTCTTTGAATACAAAACAGTATTGGTGCCAAGTTATTCCTTGGTGATTCCACAAATAATTGGGATAGCCTTGAAAAAACAGAGTGAAGACCCAAAATAATCAGCTCCATGAGTCTACAACAATAATATTCAACCAGAGGGAATGTTATACCATAAGCAGCAAGGCAGGAACCATATTCAGCTGATGCAAGCAAACATTATATGATTCACAATATCAAGTGCTGCAGAGCAGTCCAGCAACAAGAAAGAAACATACCCTGTGTTCACCAGATATATAGAGGTCACGGTGGATGGTAGAATGGTTAAATGCAGTCTTCATATATAGCTCGTGCTGCAGAGACTAATATATTTACATATAAACAGGATTCCTACATGTAAGGATCACATAAGTAAATTTTATACATTATGCTGCAAATGTCATGTAGGAAATATAACTGTCTGATTGATATGCAGAATGTTTGCCAGAACAGTGACAGCCAAAGTAAGTTCAAAGTCACAGAAAATGTTGTCATCAGCCCACTGTAAAAATGTACAATTACTTGCTATTCTCTTTCTGTTTAAAGGTGACTACTACCATCTTTTCCCTAGGCTACTTGTTCACTGTAGCTTATTATCATTACAAAGTAGTATAATGGATTAGCTTTTCCATATTGTGTTCATATTGGGAAGGGCATGTTTTAGACAGCACACTGACAAGGTTTTTGAAAAGGCATTTATTCCTCCACTAAAAATTACCAGGCAGCTTGTTTTCAGAATAAAAATCTCTAAATTGCATGCTTGCAAATTCCTCTTTCCTGATAATTCATTTAATATAAAGAAATCAGAAGGAAGAAGTGAGCAGCATCTAATTAATATCTCCTAATGCTCAACTAATGTCAAGCATGACTCCAATTTATAACTGAACTATATTTTTACATTGAAAAATTCAATTACATTTACTGACAGACTTTGAAATGCCACATTATTTATATTGGCAAACTTTGCAGTCTCTCAGTATATTTATTAACATTCTTTCCACAGAATAAAGCATATATACAATACAGATCACTGCATTCTTCATTTTTTAATCTTTCAAAGTGATATGTACATCTGCTTGAGTAGGATGGCACTGCCTCATTCTAGGAGATCCAAAAGACCAAACAGAGCCAGCAGTTAATTTGCCTTCCCTTTTGATTCTCCAGTCAAAACAAGGTAACCTTGACATTTCCCTCTTTCTCCTCTCCCTCTCCCTCTCTCTCCCTCCCTCTTTTTCATCTTTCTCTCATTCTCTTTCTCTCCTGCTCTCTTTCTGTCACACACACACACACACACACACATCCCCCCACTGCACTCTCAGTGCACACATCAACAATTTTGAGCTGTGAAGAGGTTCAATTGCCACCTTGGTGACTCGCTTGTAATGCACAAATCATTTACTAGGATAGCTTGAGGACATGACAATGACAGAGAGACATCTGTTGGGTGGAGGGGATTAAAAAAAGAGGTTATTCACAGCTGGTAGATTAGCCATGCTCGCCACTAGGCCACCATAGTGTCCTAGTCCTACAGCTTCTTTTTCCTCCTTTCTGCCTGTTCCCTGCTGTCAGCTGCCAAAAGATATCTGTTCTCACCCTTTGCTGAATGAAAAGGTGCTAATGCATGACTTCAGGATATGTCAGAACATACAGTACTTACAAGCGTTTGGAGATGCAGCCAACCTGACCATGGGGGAAAGAAATGAGTAACTAAAGAGTGATTTTCTTGAAAAGGAAAGAATAGGGAAAATAGTCAGGGGGGTGATTTCTTTCTCTAGCTGTACAGGGGAAGAAAAATCATTTTCTTTTATTGAAACTCAGTTGTGCTTCTCCTACAACAACAAAATACCTAATCAAATGTATTTGTTCAACAACTGGCCTGTGTTTTGTTTTGTTTTCCCCACTCTGACAGACTGAAGTTTCAAAATACACAAAAAGTACACAATGGTCTGGAGATTGCTGTTAAAGAGACTAGATTAATTTGAAATGACTTTCTAATATAAATTATTAGAAAAAGATCGAGGGGGGCGTTAAATGAGCTGTGAACAGTCACAGAAAATGGCTACTTGTTCTCTGTTGTGGCTGCTGTACAACACTCGTTCACACACTTCAGATATGTAGTAATCCTCTATCTCATAACACCAGATTTGTGCTGCATACTCACTCACATAAGCTCAGACAGAACTATGTGTTTGCTTTGGGATCGGCACTTCAGCATTGCATTGCACCTCTATATTTTCTGCCCCCAAAGGAGTCAAGATAACATTGGACACTGTTTAAAGGTTTTTAGCATAACCCTGTTTTGCAGGGCTTTAAAAAACTAAGGGGGTGGGGGAGGAATTAAGATTTGCACAGTTCACCTGATAAAAAGCCTACACAGGTTAATTTATTTAGGGTAAGAGGCAAAAATCAGCAATTCTAGGATAGTCAGAGAGCAGGGTGCCCCAGAAAATACTGGTGATTTTTGTAGTGGTGAAAATAAAACAAAACATACTTTTGAATGATAGCCCTGAATTCTAAGGTAAGAAAGTCCTGCAGGTAGGAAGGTCCTGAACACATTTCAAAAGATACATGCACTAAAGAACTCTTTCTTTTCTCTCTCCAGTCTACTGCATAGTCTAAAGGGAAGGCTAGAACTAACCAAGAAGTGCATTAGTCTTATAGAATATACAAACTCAGACACAGATCTAGCCACCTCATAGTTGTGCATGAATTACATCACAAATTGATATTCCTGCAATAATTTGTGGATTCTGTGGTTTGCTGAATGGGAAAAAGAGTATTCTTCCTTCTTGAAAACTGAGAAACACATTTTTCTATAAACAAAGATTTCTTAGTCCACTGGTTTGAAATTCTAGCGAGTGACATTGCCCTCAAGAATAAATTTACATTAACTGTGCTGTGGGAAGTTTGTCTCCCAAATGCATTCAGAAACCAAGAACAATTCTTTGATGTTTGGGGTGAAAAAACTTTATTAAACTAGCAAATTGAAAGAACTAGCAGGAGTCTCATTCAGTGGGAGCCTATATGCAATTTTCACACATCAGCATGTATGTGGAGTGGTCAATGCATACAAATTCACTGCACTCTCCACATTGATTGTGGCTTTTCCAGTCAGCTGATCTTGGGCACATATGGCAGCATCCACTGTTGAGCTTCCTAGGTGTTCCCATGGTAGCTGGTTTTCAATGGTAGCCAGAGTATGAGGGTGCTACTTTGATGGGCATAGTGAGATGATGGATATCAAAGATTTTGCTCTTTATATGAACATCTACGAGTCGTTCTCCCAGATTGACAAGGAACAAGAGCCTTCTTTGTCTTGGTCATGTGTGGTGCCAAGCAGAATTTTTGTTAACTGAAACAATGAAACTTGCAATGCAAGCAACATCAAGCACATTGAAAAAAGAACCATTGGCCACCTATTTATCTTATGCCTGCAGAAGTACATTTTTGCAAGATGTACATTTTGCATATTGACACAGCTTTTAGTGTTATTGTAGTAGAGAATTAGGTAAGGTTTCTTTTTGTCTCTTTCTACAACCTTGCCATGATGCATCATTGATCACATTATTACCGATATGCCCTTCTTTGGAAAATAGGAAACCAGGATGAGTGGCCCAGAAAACCTGAACACCGATGACAATTTTCTCTGCTGAGATATGTATGCATCTCTCTGGGTTATAACCACTGTTCCCTCTAAGCTGTGCGTGTGTGCGCGCGCACATAGATCCTAAACCCCGCGCACCTGGGGAAACACCACATGCACAAAAATTTCCATAGAAGCACAACAATTTGCACAGAAGAAATTTTTTGCACACACGGCCTGTCAAAAATTAGAGGGAACATTGGTTATAAGTGGCTTGTTTTGTTGGATTGTTCCAACACAGGTCAAGTTTTCGTGAGTAGGTCTTCAGCA
Organism: Chelonia mydas; assembly: GCF_015237465.2. Classification (NCBI taxonomy): domain Eukaryota; kingdom Metazoa; phylum Chordata; order Testudines; family Cheloniidae; genus Chelonia; species Chelonia mydas. The sequence continues at coordinate 57,618,763 of NC_051245.2, read as the reverse complement.
AGCTGAATAGTGGTGAAGAAGTTATTCCTAACTCTTTCTTCCAGTATTATAACAGGGCTGAACATGAGCTCCACGTTGTCTGAAGATGAACTTCATGACCAATCAAGAGAAACATGGTCTTCCCTCTTGGAGCAACTCTCGACACGACCTGGCACAAACTCATTATCATGTAATACGTTGTCATCACGTGACAACCCAATTTCAGAATTGCAAATAATTTTTACAAGGTCAGAAGCAGAATATTGTGCCAATTTGGTCACCATCTTGAATCATGCAACAAATAAAATCCCCTCAAGAATATTCTAAGTCTGCTGTATTTGGAGCACAATACCTAGACACAGAAAATGTCTCAAGAGCATTAGGCAAAGTAAGCCAGCATCAGTCCACTCTGTGCTGAGGATACCCAACAAGCCTGGATTTGAAGGGACCAACACTCCTGGGGTACCTTCTACCTCAGGGAGACAGAATGCAGCAACCAGTGTAACTGCAATGCATTAATAATTAGCATACACTAACTATTATGATACAAGATACTCTCCTTAGAAGCAAACAGGTGTAGACAGAATTACTAAAAATACAGGATAACAGTGCAACATGTTTGGGGTACAATTGTACCCCACATACTTTTTGATACAGGGAAAAAAACATTTTTCACAGTAAATCATGTTTTTTGATGACTTGTGTACATGTGCACACAATGTTCTAAAATAGCATAGTTGGAGGGCCACTAGTTCATGAGTTATAACAATATGCTTGTTATGATAACAAGTAAAACATTACCCCATGAATGTGGATGAGGGTTAACCCATGGTTCAATTCCTGGAACTTTTGAAAAGACCAGTAAAAAAGATAAATGTTGCCGATAAAGTTATTTTAAAATAATTTATAGGGCAGAGGTCGGCAACCTTCAGCACATGGCCCATCAGGGTAATCCCCTGGCGGGCCGTGAGACATTTTGTTTACATTAACCGTCCACAGGCACAGCCCCCCGCAGCTCCCAGTGGCCGCGGTTCACCATTCCCGGTCACTGGGAGCTGTGCGGGGGTTTGCCTGTGGACTGTCAATGTAAACAAAATGTCTCACAGCCTGCCAGCAGATTACCCTGATGGGCCACGTGCCAAAGGTTGCTGACCTGTCACAGGGTATGACAAGATCCTGGACAACCAAGGATGTTGGTGTTTTTCCATATTTAAAAAGTTTGTCAGGATAAATTGAGAGCCAAATTCAGCCTCACAGCAAGTACATAGGGCACAACTCCGGCTGACTTCACTGGGAATTGTGCCTATTTAACCCAGGGCTTAAGCAGGCCCTGAAATTCCTACTCACCTGCTAAGCTACTCTGCATGTTCACATTAACAGCAGACACACACCCATTTTGTTCACCACATGAGGCTATGTTGTTCTTCCAGAGAGGGTCTCTAGTTTAGAATGATTAAGACAATCTGGACTCTGAAAGCTTCTCTTCATAAGGAAATTGATGGGAGGGAACTATATTATTCGAATTGCCTGTAGTTTGCCTCCGAGTTCCTTTTCTTAATAATCTGCCACAATTCATATTAAAAACAGCATATCTCTTCTGCTCCAACAACAGTTTGCTAATGGTTATAGCAAAGAAGTGCTATGAAGTAAATAAAACAAAACTTTTAAAAGAAATTCTAGGGACTTTCAACTGCACACAATAAGCAGACAAAGAACTTCCTGTACAAATGCAGATGTGTAGATGGGAGTGGTGGGAAAGAAGCAGGAAATAAAACTTTGATCCAAGATTAGGTCTCTTGAAAATTACTGAATCTAATATGAAGCATGGTCTGGGCTGGATTGATAAAAGGAATAAATATTTTTTGTGTGGAATTTTTTACCCATTGCCTTCCTAATATACCTACTGTGACAGGGTCAGGCTAGATGGCTATAGGGGAGTAATTTTTTTTTTTTTGAGTGCAAACATGCATATTTATTTCAAAGTACAGTAGCTGGTGTGACAGGGTCGGGCCAGATGGCTACAGGAGAGTAATTTTTTTGTATTTGCATAACACACTTACAAAACAACAGCATATGCAATGTGTAACACAGCAACCAATCACAATTGTTTTCTTATTAGCTTCAGGGGAGGGAACTGTTCAAGCTTGCCTGGGCCCAGAGCAGGGGGCTTCCTCGACTCTCTTGGTCTTCCACCCTTCCGAGTTACCTGGTGGTCCAGAGCGAGGGGGCTTCATCGACTCTCAAGGTCTGCCACCCCCTCGAGTTACCTGGCGCCAGGCCCGAGTGTCACCAACAATTCCCTCCCCTGAAAGCACCCAATCTACGTGCACCCATGTGTGAAAGGACCCCTCTAAGGTGGTGGTGGTGTCCGCAGCAGCAATGGCTGGGGCTGAGGTCCCTTACTCTCTCCCCCAATCAAAGGGTCAAAACAAAGGGACCCAGACGGGGACACCGAGCAGAGAGCCTCGGACAGCGCCCACCACACCTCAAAGGCATCAAGGGAGTCGGTGGACGCCGCCCAGAGGAACTCCGCCCGGATACGTGAACGGACCGAGGATCGGAAAACGGCCCCACAGTCACAGGAAACTCCATCGGCCAACCTCCTCTCTCTGGTTTTATAGATGGCCGTTTTAGCCAGGGCCAGGATGAGGTTAACTAGGAGATCCCGCGACTTTGTGAGGCCACGGATGGGGAGTGCATAAATAAAAAGGTTAGGGGAAAAATGCAACCAAAAATGTAATAAAAGATTTGTGAGGAACCGGAACAGGGGCTGCAGCCTGGCTCACTCCAAATATATGTGCGCCAGGGTTTTCCTCACACCGCAAAAGGGACAGGTATCTGGGATGGGCTTGAACCGCACCAAGTATGTGCCCATGCTCACAGCTCCGTGAAGGAGCCGCCAACTGATGTCCCCGACGGGCCTTGGAACCAAGGTGGAATATAGGCTGGCCCACCGGGGCTGCTCACCCTCCAAAGGTGGCAGAAGGTCTCGCCACTTTGTGTCGGGGCGGGACACTAGGGTGAGGGCGTGAAGCGTGTGGAGCACGAGCATGTATAGATGTTTCCTTGGCGCGGTTTGGAAGCGTACCGGCTGTAGTTCATGCAGCTGGCTCGCCGTAAAGGGGTGAGGGGGTCGATTGGGTCTACGGGGCAGGGGTCCAATTAAAAGGTCCGGCGGGCCTGGGGTAGAGGGTGGGTGGGGCGTGCCCTCGAGCAGGAACCGATCGAGGTAAGCTCTAGCAACGGGCGGCAAAGCGGCCTTCACCTCCTGAAGTACGTGCCGGGGAGTACGAGGTCTGGAGAGCCCCATGCACCAAGCGAGCGTCAGGGGATCCAGCCAGTTTCCCCGGTCGTAGTCCAGGAGGTCTCCGACTCTCGTGACTTCTGCCAGGATCAAGCTCTGGTGCACCGAGCAGGACTCCACCACCTGCACAAGGAGCTGGGGGTTGTATAGCAGGGGCTCCGCGAGGAGATCTGCCCCCTCGGTGGCCGCGACGGACCTGGTCGTTAAAAACCGTTTCCAAGTCCGGAGGAGGTCCTGGTAGAAGACCGGCAGCCTGGAGAAGTCTCACGGGAGATCTCCCGAACAGAGATAAAAGAGCTGCCGGTCATATCGGAGCCCTCGGATGCGGTGCAGGATGGTGTGTGCCAGTATGCTCCACGCCGAACTGCCTGCATTATAAAGGAGCCTCTGTAGGGCCTGGAGGCGGAAGACGCAGACCTGAGTGTGCAGACACTTCAGGCCCTGTCCTCCTTCCTTCAGGGGTAGATGAAGAACCCCTACAGGGGTCCAGTGCATTCCTGACCAAAAGAACCCCAGAATCGATGTCCAGAGATTGGTCAGGAAACCCGGGGCTGGGACCAGGGTGTTGAGCCGGTACCAGAGCTTGGACAGGACTAGTTGATTAAGCACCAGCGCTCTCTCTCCCATGAAGGGAGAGACATCGGAGTAGTCCCGTCCATTTCCGGAGCCGCTCTATCACCCCGCCCTCTAAATCTTCCCAGTTCTCCAGCACAGAGGGATGCGTGGCAGAAAGGTAAACGCTGAGGTAGAGCAGCAGACCCGCGCTCCACTGGATGGTCTGAAGCACGGGTGGGAGGGAGCTCTCCTGCTGCCAGTCTCCTTCCGCCAAGCCAGAGCTCTTGACCCAGTTGACCTGGGCAGAGGAGGCTGCCAAATAGATGGCCTGGCAAGCCTCCACCCGCGCCAAGTCGCCCGAGTCCTGGACCACGAGGAGCACGTCATCGGCGTATGCCAACAGGACCAGCCGCAGCTCCGGCTCTCGCAGCACCAACCCTGTCAACCTCCTGCGGAGGAGGCAGAGGAAGGGCTCGATCACCAGAGCGTACAGCTGACCCGAGAGGTGGCACCCCTGCTGTACTCGTCGCCTGAAGCTGACCAGTTCAGTCAGGGTCCAGTTGAGCTTAGCCAGACACTCTGCGGAGACGTACAGCACCCGGAGAAAACCCACAAACTGGGGTCCGAAGCCAAACGCTCACACAGTGTTCAGGAGGTACCCATGGTCCACCCTATCAAATGCCTTCTCCTGATCTAGGGACAGGAGGGCGAACGACAGACCATCTCTACGCCCGAGTTCTAAAAGGTCCCGAACCCGAAACAGGTTATCAAAGATACTGCGGTCCGGGACGGTGTAGGTCTGGTCTGGGTGGATCACGTCCGCCAGCACAGACCCTAGCCGTAGCGAGATTGCTTTCGCTACGATTTTGTAGTCCGTGCTGAGGAGCGAGACGGGATGCCAATTTCGTAAATCGCAGAGGTCCCCCTTCTTCGGCAGTAAGGCAAGCACAGCTCACCTGCATGAAAGAGGGAGGACCCCGCTCTGCAGAGACTCGGCCCAGACGGTGACTAGGTCATGGGCCGAGGACGTCCCAAAACACACGGTAGAACTCCACGGTCAGCCCGTCCATGCCTGGAGACTTATTAGTGGGCATACGACGGAGGGCTTCCAAGAACTTGGCCAGAGTGAGAGGCAACTCTAGCCGGTCTCGGTCGCTCGCGCTGACCGTAGGGAGCTCCTCCCAGAGCACTCTGCAAGCGCCAGGGTCGGTCGGATCAAGGGAGAAAAGACTTGCATAGAAGGCTCGGGCCCTCCCGCACATGTCCACAGGTTCCGTGAGGGGGGTGCCGTCTTCTGCCAGGAGGCAGGTGACGTGTTTCTTGGCCCCCCTCGTTTTCTCCAGGGCATAGAAGAAGCGGGAGCCGCAATCCATCTCCCGAAGGAGGCGGATGCGGGATGGAACAAAGGCGCCCCGGGCCCGATGGTCTTCGGGGGCCCGGAGCTCCTCCCACTTCTCCCGGCATGCTCCGCAGAGGAGCGGGTCCTCGGGGCTGGCGGCCAGACACCTCTCCAGCTCTAAGACCTCCCGTTCCAACTGCTCTATCGCCGCATTTCTCCGTTGGCTGGTGCCCCGGGTGTAGTCACAGCAGAAAAGCCTGGCGCGCACCTTCCCCAGGTCCCACCATCGCCGCGCCGAGGGAAAGGCACGCCGCTGCCCTCGCCAGGCCAGCCAGAATTCCCGGAAGGACGTCACGAAGCCCTCATCCTCCAACAGGCTGTTGTTAAAATGCCAGTAGGCCGGCCCCAGCCTCTCCGAACAGAGGGAGGCTGTCACAGTGGCTAGATGATGGTCAGAAAATGGGGCCAGCTGAATGCTGGAGGAGTGGGCTCGTGAGAGATGGAAGCGTGATAAATAAATGAGGTCCAACCAGGAGTGACTCGACCGATGGGCTTCCACCCGGACAAAGGTGAACGTGGAAGTGTCATCCGGGTGGTGGTCGCACCAGATGTCCACTAGGGAGTGATGTTCGACTATCTCCCAGAGGGTGTACGCGGCGGCCGGGCTCTGCTCAGTCCCCGAGCGGTCCTGTTCCTCGAGGGTGGTATTAAAGTCCCCTCCCAGGACCAGGCACTCGTGAGAATCTAAGGTGCCGAGGAAGGCGGACGCCCGCTGGTAGAATTGTAGCCGCTCCGGGCCAGATGTCGGGGCATAGACGTTAACGAGGTTAACCACGAGCCCCTCCATATGGACCCGGAAATGCAGCAGGCGACCCGGCACAGCCTCGGGGACTTCTAGCACCTCGGGCCGCAGGTCGGGGGAGAACAGGGTCGCCACTCCAGCCTGTCGAACTGTGGCATGGCTAAAGTAGACCCTGTCCCCCCACTCCAGCCGTCAACTGTCTTCGGTGGTCGGGTCTGTATGGGTCTCCTGCAGGAAAACCACAGAGTACCCTCCGTCCCGAAGGAAGGAGAGCACCTGGGACCTGCAGAGAGCCATCCTACAACCCCGGGTTTTCAACGTTGCGATGGTGAGAGGTGTCATGGGGAGGGTCGGGGGGGTCCTCACTGGCAAGGACGCTCGCATCTCCCAGCGGGCCGTGCAGCAGTCTGTGACCCATCCCGTAGGTGAGTAGTTGTTCACGGAAGACACGGACCTGCCAGTAGGCCGCGGCATCCTGCTTCCCCGTCCCTTTACTTTCCCCCAAGAGGGCCCTTGTGGCCCGGAGGATTTGAGAAAAGTCCCCCCATCGCTGGAGAGCAAGCTGTACCTTGTTGCGGGAGCCACGGACATCCTCTAAAAACTTCCACAGCTCTCCTCGCAGCTCATGGGGGGGCGAGGCCCTTGGTGCAGCCCTGTGGTCCACTAAAACGGACAAGCAGGGTGCGGACCCCCGACGGGGTGCCTGATGGGCCGGAGCTTCTAGGCCCGCCTAAAGGTCTGGGGTGATAGGGGGCGGTGGAGGGAAAATAGCAGCTCCTAATGGGTCGGGGCAGGAGAATACAAAGGCCGCTCCCTGGGGGTCCTCAGTTGGGAAAGGGAAGGAGACAGCCCAGGGGGCGGCAATGGACATTGCAGGAGGTAAACTGGATAGGGGTAGGGGCAGGGGCAGGGACAGAGGAGAGGTTCTGGGTTTTGGGAGGCAAGCAGCTGGATGGTGGTGCCTCCCGATCAGGCTCAAGGGTTAAGGGGGTGGGGAGGGAGCTCTCAGTGACACTGGGCGCGCGCTCTGTGGTGGATTTAGCGGCCACAGCATCAGGAGGTGGATTATCTTCTGTAGAGCCCCCGCCCGAGAACGAAGTCGATTGCTCCGCACCAATGGGGGGTGCCCCTGGCAACTCGTGCCCCGGCCGCGTGGCGCCGGCTGTCATCTGAGCAGGCTCGGTGGTCGTCAGCGAGGTGCCATCAGTGGCTGGTCAGTGGAGGAGTCCAGGGGCTCCTCGGAGGTGGGAGCGGAAGCAGCAGTTAAGGGGAGGGAGCATGGGGAATAGAGGGGTGGAGTGAAGTCGTCCAGATCGAGATTTGCTGGGAAAAGGTTGTCCTTGCCCTGGGCAACTGGGGTCAGATCTAAGGCCTCGATCTCGAACATGGAGGAGAGGACACTTTCCGCCTCCCCAGGGTTTTCCCCGCCAGCACCTGCCACGACGGTTGCCTCAGGGTTCACGGGGGCTTCGGGTAGCGTCAGGACAGAAGGGGCTTCCTCGAGGGTCTCGGAGGGGAGGGTCTCCCATGGAGGGGAGACACTATCCTCCGGTGCTGCCACGTCTTTCCCGGCTGACACCGGTGGATGGGACGCACTCGTGGGCAAAGCGGAAGGTTTGGCATCAGTGCCCCCCTTCCTGGTCTTCCGGGGGGCCTCCGCCTCGCGTAGATGAGGCGGAGCTCGAGCCTTCTGCTTGCCTCACTTCCACTGGACTAGGGCCCAGCCCTCTATGGCATCATCTCGGGGCTGGTTAGCAGGGGTCATGTCAGGGGGTAAAGGTGATGGCTCAGGGACTTGGGGGGGGGAACGGTGGGGCAGCATAAGGGAGGGAGGATTTTCCCTGGGGCAGCTCTCTCCCATGCCTGGTGGTATCTCTGCCACACCCTCCTCCATAGGCCCCGCTAGATTGTCAGCAGCGAGGGTGGGGCTCTCCCGCTCGTCTGGGCGTTGTAGGGGAGGTGCCCCTTGGGCCTGAGTGGGAGTTGCGGTGGTCCGAAGGGGGGGGGGGGGGGGCGGGTTCGGGTACCAGGCGGCCAGGGGCGTCTGCAATGACGGGGCTGATGTCCTGCCGGGTCTCGGGGATCTCAGGTGCCCCTCCTTGCTGGGCTAAGGGGCAGTCCCTCCGGACATGCCCCGACGCCCGGCAGAGGTAGCACCAGGCTTCCCCCATGGAAAAGTACACCCGGTAACGGGTCCCCTGGTGGGGGACTAGGAAGGACCCCTCGAGCGCCACTCCGTCACGCGCCGCCGACGGCAGTAAAAGTTGCACTTGCCGGCGGAAGAAAAAAATGTGACGGAGGGTGGGGTCCTTGCAGCCCAACGGGAGAGGGCTGATAACAGAAACAGGTTTCCCCAGGGTGGAAAGGGCGGGTAGCAGGGCAGCATTGGGGAGAAAAGGAGGAACAGAGGTCAGGACCAGGCGGACACCCAGGTCCTCTCGCGGCTCTAGGGGGACAGACACCCCCCCTCCCACCGCCAGGCCCCTCTCCACCGCTTCCTGGGCGGCAGCCTCCAATGCTAAGAAGAAAACGACCTTCCCGTACATTTTGGAGGCTGCCACAATGGCCAAGGGCCCCACCACCCTCGCCAATGCCCGCACGTATGTCTCCACATGGGGCGAGGCAGGCACCAGGAGGCATCGGACACCGTGCTTCCTTGTCATGGTGGGAAAGGGGCCCCGGCCGCTATTGATGGTGGCAGAGGCGGTGGGCAGGAGAGATGACGAGGCAGCAGGCGGGGGGGCTGCCGCCACCTGGGCATACGTCCTGGGGGCTGAGGGAGGGACATCCGCAGAGCTGGTGGGGGGCCCGGTGGTTTTAGGCAGCGGGGGAGGACGCCGTGGTCGGTGGCAGGGCTGCAGCAGTTCGGGTGGCCCCTGCCATGGAGGGCCCGGTGGTTTTAGCAGGGCCCTTCCCCTTCTTCTTGCCCTGGCCTTTCCCACCAGCTGGGGGGGCTTCCCTAGAGTCTGGGGAGGTGATGGGCATGGCAGCGGCAGAGGTCACCCCGGTGCCCTCCATTGCCGATGCCCCAGCAGGAGCGGTGGCAGGTGATTAACAGGAGTTGGGGTCAGGTAGAAAGGGACAAGCTGTGGGGTGGACAATTCAGGGCCGGGGGGGTACATGAACCACCGTATGCTTGTCCAGAGAGTCCTGTTTGGTTGGCTGGTGCTTCTGGCCCACGCGGTGGAATCAGGGCGAGCAGCTAAGTCCAGAGGCAGATGTTAAACAGCCAGCAATGATGATGGAGTGGGGGGGGTGAAGATCATAGTGTGGGGGTTGGGAGGACACAGATGGATCAGAGGGCAGCTCCGTGCCACAGCCCCTGTGTCCCTACAAACACAGTCAAGACACAGTCAAGGCCTCCCCCCACACGAGAGCACAGTTCAAAAGTTACTCAGTCTTAGGCCCCCTCCACGGCGATTTGTAAATTCCCTGGGCGGTGTTCCTCCGGTAGACGGTGATTTCTCCTTCTCTCTCTTCCGGGCTTTCTCCGCAGCTGCAACATTCCAGAAATGCCGGAGCAAGTGATAAGAGTCCCTCTCAACCGGAGACAGGTCCACAGACAAACAGCAAGCGGCTGGGTCTGGGGGCTGGGTCCTTCCACTCCCCCGCTCTGGGGAAGTGGGCCGGCAGGCCCCCCCCCTCGGGGTGGGGGGTTCAGCTGGAGCGGCAGCAGCGTCCGAGGGCGGGCGGGGGAGGAGGGGCTAACAGCCGGCTGGCAGCCGGCCAGTACTCTAGCAACAGCAGAGAGAAAAAAAACAAAAACAAAAAGAAAAGAAAGGGGGGAAAGCGTCTGGCCCGGTCGGGGGGGGGGAAGCCGAAAGCAGGGGCAAAAAGCAAGGAAAGCCCAGGCCAGAGGGTAGCAGCAGGAGAGCAGGCTAAGTAGGTCTCCTTTCCCTGGGTAAGGTGACAAGGAAGGCTCCAGAACAATCAGGAACCTTCTGGAGACAATTAAGACAGGCTGATTAGACCACCTGCAGCCAATCAAGAAGCTGCTAGAATCAATTAAGGAAGGCTAATCAGGGCACCTGGGTTTTAAAAAGGAGCTCACTTCAGTTTGTGGTGTGCGTGTGAGGAGCTGGGAGCAAGAGGCACGAGGAGCTGAGAGTGAGAACGCGGACTGTTGGAGGACTGAGGAGTACAAGCATTATCAGACACCAGGAGGAGGGTCCTATAGTGAGGATAAAGAAGGTGTTGGGAGGAGGCCATGGGGAAGTAGCCCAGGGACTTGTAGCTGTTGCACAGCTGTTCCAGGAGGCACTCTAGACAGCTGCATTCCACAGGGCCCTGGGCTGGAACCCGGAGTAGAGGGCGGGCCTGGGTTCCCCCCAAATCCTCCCAACTCCTGGTCAAACACAGGAGGAGTCAACCTGGACTGTGAATTCAGAAAAACGGCCAAGCTGAGGGCTGCCGTGAAGCTCCAAGGTGAGCAAATCCGCCAATAAGCGCAAGACCCACCAAGGTAGAGCAGGAACTTTGTCACACTACTTTAAAAATTGCGTAAGCATTCTAGTGACACGTAGCAAATGTGTATATTTATAGCAAAATGGTACTTCATAAGCATAAAGACAGGTTTCAGAGTAACAGCCGTGTTAGTCTGTATTCGTAAAAAGAAAAGGAGTACTTGTGGCACCTTAGAGACTAACCAGTTTATTTGAGCATGAGCTTTCGTGAGCTACAGCTCACTTCATCGGATGCATAGCATATCGTGGAAACTGCAGAAGACATTATATACACACAGAGACCATGAAACAAAACTTCCTCCCACCCCACTCCCCCGCTGGCAACAGCTTATCTAAAGTGATCTGGCAACAGCCCATCCCCCTTTGAAACCCCTCTTTATAATGCGCATGATAATCAAGGTGGGTCACCTCCAGCACTAATCCAGGTTTTCTCACCCCCCCCCCAAACAGCCCCCCCTTTCCAAAAACCACACACACAAACTCATTCTCCTGCTGGCAACAGCTCATCTTACAATGTGCACAGCAATAATCCAAGTTTAACCAGAACGTCTTGGGGGGGGTTTTGCAGGAAAAAAACAAGGGGAGACAGGCTACCTTGCATAATGACTTAGCCACTCCCAGTCTCTATTCAAGCCCAAATTAATAGTATCCAATTTGCAAATGAATTCCAATTCAGCAGTTTCTCGCTGGAGTCTGGATTTGAAGTTTTTTTGCTTTAAGATAGCGACCCTCATGTCTGTGATTGCGTGACCAGAGAGATTGAAGTGTTCTCCGACTGGTTTATGAATGTTATAATTCTTGACATCTGATTTGTGTCCATTTATTCTTTTACGTAGAGACTGTCCAGTTTGACCAATGTACATGGCAGAGGGGCATTGCTGGCACATGATGGCATATATCACATTGGTGGATGTGCAGGTGAACGAGCCTCTGATAGTGTGGCTGATGTTGTTAGGCCCTGTGATGGTGTCCCCTGAATAGATATGTGGGCACAGTTGGCAACGGGCTTTGTTGCAAGGATAGGTTCCTGGGCTAGTGGTTCTGTTGTGTGGTATGTGGTTGTTGGTGAGTATTCGCTTCAGGTTGGGGGGCTGTCTGTAGGCAAGGACTGGCCTTTCTCCCAAGATTTGTGAGAGTGTTGGGTCATCCTTCAGGATAGGTTGTAGATCCTTAATAATGCGTTGGAGGGGTTTTAGTTGGGGGCTGAAGGTGACGGCTAGTGGCGTTCTGTTATTTTCTTTGTTAGGCCTGTCCTGTAGTAGGTGACTTCTGGGAACTCTTCTGGCTCTATCAATCTGTTTCTTCACTTCCGCAGGTGGGTATTGTAGTTGTAAGAATGCTTGATAGAGATCTTGTAGGTGTTTGTCTCTGTCTGAGGGGTTGGAGCAAATGCGGTTGTATCGCAGAGCTTGGCTGTAGACGATGGATCGTGTGGTGTGGTCAGGGTGAAAGCTGGAGGCATGTAGGTAGGAATAGCGGTCAGTAGGTTTCCGGTATAGGGTGGTGTTGATGTGACCATCGTTTATTAGCACTGTAGTGTCCAGGAAGTGGATCTCTTGTGTGGACTGGACCAGGCTGAGGTTGATGGTGGGATGGAAATTGTTGAAATCATGGTGGAATTCCTCAAGGGCTTCTTTTCCATGGGTCCAGATGATGAAGATGTCATCAATATAGCGCAAGTAAAGTAGGGGCGTTAGGGGACGAGAGCTGAGGAAGCGTTGTTCTAAATCAGCCATAAAAATGTTGGCATACTGTGGGGCCATGCGGGTACCCATAGCAGTGCCGCTGATCTGAAGGTATACATTGTCCCCAAATGTAAAATAGTTATGGGTAAGGACAAAGTCACAAAGTTCAGCCACCAGGTTAGCCGTGACATTATCGGGGATAGTGTTCTTGATGGCTTGTAGTCCATCTTTGTGTGGAATGTTGGTGTAGAGGGCTTCTACATCCATAGTGGCCAGGATGGTGTTATCAGGAAGATCACCAATGGATTGTAGTTTCCTCAGGAAGTCAGTGGTGTCTCGAAGGTAGCTGGGAGTGCTGGTAGCGTAGGGCCTGAGGAGTGAGTCTACATAGCCGGACAATCCTGCTGTCAGGGTGCCAATGCCTGAGATGATGGGGTGCCCAGGATTTCCAGGTTTATGGATCTTGGGTAGTAGATAGAATATCCCAGGTCGGGGTTCCAGGGGTGTGTCTGTGCGGATTTGATCTTGTGCTTTTTCAGGAAGTTTCTTGAGCAAATGCTGTAGATGCTTTTGGTAACTCTCAGTGGGATCAGAGGGTAATGGCTTGTAGAAAGCGGTGTTGGAGAGCTGCCGAGCAGCCTCTTGTTCATATTCCGACCTATTCATGATGACAACAGCACCTCCTTTGTCAGCCTTTTTGATTATGATGTCAGAGTTGTTTCTGAGGCTGTGGATGGCATTGTGTTCTGCACGGCTGAGGTTATGGGGCAAGTGATGCTGCTTTTCCACAATTTCAGCCCGTGCACGTCGGCGGAAACACTCTATGTAGAAGTCCAGTCTGCTGTTTCGACCTTCAGGAGGAGTCCACCTAGAATCCTTCTTTTTGTAATGTTGGTAGGCAGGCCTCTGTGGATCATTATGTTGTTCAGAGGTATTTTGGAAATATTCCTTGAGTCGGAGACGTCGAAAATAGGATTCTAGGTCACCACAGAACTGTATCATGTTCGAGGGGGTGGAGGGGCAGAAGGAGAGACCCCGAGATAGGACAGCTACTTCTGCTGGGCTGAGAGTATAGTTGGATAGATTAACAATATTGCTGGGTGGGTTGAGGGAACCATTGCTGTGGCCCCTTGTAGCCTGTAGTAGTTTAGAAAGTTTAGTGTCCTTTTTCTTTTGTAGAGAAGTAAAGTGTGCGTTGTAAATGGCTTGTCTAGTTTTAGTAAAATCCAGCCACGAGGAAGTTTGTGTGGAAGGTTGGTTTTTTATGAGAGTATCCATTTTTGAGAGCTCATTCTTAATCTTCCCCTGTTTGCTGTAGAGGATGTTGATCAGGTGATTCCGCAGTTTCTTTGAGAGCGTGTGGCACAAGCTGTCAGCATAGTCTGTGTGGTATGTAGATTGTAATGGATTTTTTACCTTCAGTCCTTTTGGTACGATGTCCATCTGTTTGCATTTGGAAAGGAAGATGATGTCTGTCTGTATCTGTACAAGTTTTTTCATGCAGTTGATAGATTTCCACTCCATGCGGCTAAATGCAGTGCCTTGCATAATGACAGGTTTCAGAGTAACAGCCGTGTTAGTCTGTATTCGTAAAAAGAAAAGGAGTACTTGTGGCACCTTAGAGACTAACCAGTTTATTTGAGTATGAGCTTTCGTGAGCTACAGCTCACTTCATCGGATGCATAGCATATCGTGGAAACTGCAGAAGACATTATATACACACAGAGACCATGAAACAAAAACCTTATAAATGGATAAATGGACACAAATCAGATGTCAAGAATTATAACATTCATAAACCAGTCGGAGAACACTTCAATCTCTCTGGTCACGCAATCACAGACATGAGGGTCGCTATCTTAAAGCAAAAAAACTTCAAATCCAGACTCCAGCGAGAAACTGCTGAATTGGAATTCATTTGCAAATTGGATACTATTAATTTGGGCTTGAATAGAGACTGGGAGTGGCTAAGTCATTATGCAAGGTAGCCTGTCTCCCCTTGTTTTTTTCCTGCAAAACCCCCCCCAAGACGTTCTGGTTAAACTTGGATTATTGCTGTGCACATTGTAAGATGAGCTGTTGCCAGCAGGAGAATGAGTTTGTGTGTGTGGTTTTTGGAAAGGGGGGGGTGTTTGGGGGGGGGTGAGAAAACCTGGATTAGTGCTGGAGGTGACCCACCTTGATTATCATGCGCATTATAAAGAGGGGTTTCAAAGGGGGATGGGCTGTTGCCAGATCACTTTAGATAAGCTGTTGCCAGCGGGGGAGTGGGGTGGGAGGAAGTTTTGTTTCATGGTCTCTGTGTGTATATAATGTCTTCTGCAGTTTCCACGATATGCTATGCATCCGATGAAGTGAGCTGTAGCTCACGAAAGCTCATGCTCAAATAAACTGGTTAGTCTCTAAGGTGCCATAAGCATAAAATCATAGCATTATCTACATGTATGTGCAGAGCAATTCACTAATTATCACTAGTACTATTTATTAAAACTAGAGAACTAAGAAATTGGATTGACATTAGTTAAAATTCAAAAAGTGAAAAATATCTACTTGTTATCCCTTTGATGAATCCATCTCTGTCTCATACTCTCTTTAGTCTATTTTCATGTAAATGTTCAGTTTCCATTTGGTTGAGGGCACAGTTCAGTATTATTCCATTTTTAATTGTTATCACAATTAGCAGGGGAAAGGGAAGTTCCTCTGTCATTGACTAATTTGGCTCCTCTCTTCCCTTTTATCAATTATTGTTTCACTTCAACAACAGTTCCAATGATTGAGGCAACATAATGAATACAAATGATAATGAAAATGGAGACAGGAGTTCAACTCTTGCCTTAATCACAAGTGAAAATGAATATGGTGGTTTCATTCTAATTCCCCTTTGTGAACATCAACTAACCACACTGATTGTCAAAATTCAGGGTTGACAGTTTCTGCTAAAGAGAAGTTTTGGCTGGAAAAGAAGGATTCTTCCTTGTCAGGAGCTGGACTGAAGTACAATGGCACTCTTGTGAAAAAGCCTCCACAACACTTACTGACTGAATCCATCTTGGCACACAGAAGGGCTGAACTGCAGACTTCTAGAGCTAGAAACATGAGCTGCTATCACTTGAGTTAAAGAACCATGCTTGTAGTTACGGCTGTAACAGACTCTCATCAATTCTGAACCAGACAGAGAAGAGGACCTATAACACACATTAACCAGTGGGTTACACTGACACTATACTTGGTTCACAGCAGTTGGTCTCTCACTAACATGAACACTTTTGTTACTATGTTGTGCTATTTGATTGTGTCCTAGGCATGCCGCACAAAACAGAGCGTCCCTACTTACAAGAGCAAACTAAATTCAGATGTGACATGGTGAGTGAGGGATGAAAGTATAGGGAGATGAGGTTTAGAGAGATGAGCCTTGCAGCAGTTATAGGAAGAGATTAACTGAACTTGAAAAAATAAATATAAAATGAAGGCGCAGACTGTGGCTGTCCTCATGCATGTATGCAGAGGGTGGAGGAGAGAACAAACACATGACAGATGTTAGTCACATTGCTTAATGTTTGCACTACAGTGAGAAGAGCAGTGTAAGAATTTCTATAGAATAGAATAGAATAGAATAGAATAGAATAGAATAGAATAGATGGTGTCTCTCCCAGCAATATGTCCTCATGCAGAGGACAGCTGCAATGTTGCTGAGAATGCAAGCACTGCATAAGGGTGATATCACCATAGATAAATGCCTCCCTTAAAGGGAAGGAAGTGGGGTGAGGGTAAGGCCATGCCTTCTCCATCCTAGGAGTTCATTGAGTGCATGTTGCTCCTGATGCAGTACGAATGCCCCTCAAGCCCAGGAAGGAATTGTCTGAGTCTGCTAAAATGCCTATTATTGCTCCTGCTACAGTGCAGTCCCATTGCACCCTCTCCAATCTCAGGGTTGAACTTTAAAGGCACAATATAGACTTAAGGATTTAACTGAAGATGGTTAATTGATCTAGGTGGCTCAGAAGTGCAGTCTGTGACAGTGGACCAACTCACAAAAAATCTCCTGGGGAAAATTAATAAGAGTTTTGTGGGTGTAACCCTATGACGAGTCGCATTCGCCCCACACTGGACAGGGAAGGGTTAACCCTACATTGTGGGCTGAGGAAACCACACCCCCTCAACTCTACTGGGCATGCTACAAATGCACTAGTATAAAAGGAAGCAACTCAGCTCAGTTGCTGCTGCTGACTGCCAGGGAGGAAGGATGTACGCTACCGGCTCCAGTCAAGGATCAGCTGAAGCCCAAGGCCGTGGGAGCTGGAGAGGCTGCAACCCAGGCAGATGCCAAGGTACCTGTGGAGGCCTCACATAATCCGGAGTCGCCAGGGACTGCAGAGGTGGCCAGACTGCAGCAGCAGGAACTACAGTGGGAAACAGCCCAAGGGAATTAGATAGTGGCCAGGTTAGTGAACCAGAATTTTTTAGTCAGTGTGTATTGGTCGGAAACCTCCTACTGGCTCCCCCACTCCTGCCATTACCTAGTCTGGGGTATGATGGAGGGCTTCTATCCCCCTACCTGGGCTGCCACCCCCCCCCCCCTTTTTTTGTTTGTGGCAGCCCCCTTCCTGACTGGGGCCACTGGGCCTCACTACCCTACCACCAGGGATGAATTTACTGACTTTAGCCACTAGGCCTTATTGCCCTGCAAAGAGGGTGAATCTATGGACTCTGGCTGTTAGGACTTACAGACCTGTCAGCTGGGGCAAATCTATTGATGCTGGTCATTGGGGCACACTGCCCTGCTAAAAGGGCAAATGCATGGACTGTGGCCACTAGGCCTTACTGTGCTGCTGACTGGGGAAAATCTATTGACTCTGGCCATTGGCCCACACTGCCCAGCTATTAGGGGCAAGTACATTAACTTTGGCCGTTAGGCCTAATTGCCCTGATAAGAAGGGTGAGTATATTGACTCGGGCTAAGGAGGCATAGACACAGGTTATGTACACCCCAACCCTATGCCCTAAGAGAGATGGGGTGCACTTGCCCCACACTGGATGGAGTCTCCCCCAACCCTGTCACAACCCCCCTTTGGAGTTTGCTAGCTCATGGAACACTGAACTAAGTCAGCCAAGACTTCCATAGGGCTCCAGACCTGGGGGCCAGAAGAGGACCCTGTCCAAAGCAGGAGTAAAGACACCATAAGGAAGCCCTTTACTTTTTGTTTAAGCTGGCTAATGTTCACAGCACTGCAGCAGTTATTGCAGGATTTATCCTCAACATCCCCATCTGCCAGGAAATGTACTAAGGAGGAAGCTGGCAGGGGGTGCGTGAAGGGAGATGGGAGATTTGTTATACTGTTGAAGTTTTCATATTTAAGTTATCTTAATCCTTTCCTTCCATAGAGCCTTTGTTTCCTGTCTGCAATAAAGTCCCCTCTCTTATACTGTTACTTTTGAGTGTAACATTTCACTGGTTTGGGTTTGTATTAATATGTTGTGTTTTGTGTATGGGTTATATTCCTTGTGAATAGAGTAGCAGTGTTAGTTATTTTACCAAGGGACCACATCCCTGGTATCCCAAGCACAGAGAGGAGTCACCTTGGGTGGAGACACCAAGCACTTGAAATAAAGAACTCAAGACCCAAAACATGTGTGGACGCATGGAGAAGCCACCCCGATTAGCATGCACCAGGGAGGAGACTTGAGTCACGTTTCGCGGGAAGAGAAATATGTGGACACAGCAAGCAGTATTTGGTGATTTCTAATTAATGCATACTAACTCTTAGCAAATTTTCCAAGAATAAGGAATATACATTTAAACTCTATTTTCTGTTTTGTCACCTTGATTATTTCTTTCCTCAATGTTTTTTGTGAATCCTATACAGATCATATTATCATTGTGGTTTAGATGGCCTCAAGTAGACACTGTCAGAAAAAACATTTTTTAAATGTCACAAGTGATCATAAAGCCAGTAAACTTACTCTTGAGCTGTCTGTCTATTAAATTATCTAAGGGTCAATATAATTTTCTTTCAAGCGCCTTCTTTCTAATCTACAGAATCTGATTCCTTTTTTGGAATGCTAAGGGGTTATACTATCTCACTGAATGATTAAACAAATAGTCTCATACCTTAAATCAGTTAAGGAGAGCACCGTCTCTTTATAGAAAGCTCATATGACATCTTGAGAGCCAGAGAAGTTTTGGTTCAGGCGATGTGCTCAGATTCATAACTGTGATATAGAAACTGTGATCTCCAAGTCCTCACACAAATAGAGAACAAGACAGAATGGGGATGATGATGATGATAATAATAATAAATAATTCTACTGACCATTTGCAAGGTTTCCTGGAACCCACTTACAATGAATACCCTGAGAGTAAAACTCTATCTATGACACTTCAGTGCATTGGACTTCCTCTTGTAGGCTGCTTAAGGTCTCTTAACAAGCAACTTAAGTGAATTTAAAAGGTGAACAGGACTTTGTCCTGGCCCTTTGCATAGAAATACATGTAACCAATAGTGAAGAGTCACTAAACTATAAGCAGATACCACCGTTAACCCTCTTGGAACACAGTAATCACCAACTATCGGATATTAAACTGCGTTGAGCTAATTGCTGAAAATGCCTTTTATAGTTTAGTTTATGAGAGGTACAAATCTGGATGTTAAGCAAACTGTTTATTTTTTGTAATTCATTTTTGTCTCTCATTTTAATTCCCTTTTATTTCTGTCTTTAATAAATCTTGCTTCTTTTAAGTTGATGGTTGTATTTCTCACAGATATCCTCAAAGAGAAAAAAAAAAACTGGAGTCTCTAAAAAGTTAAGCAGAAGAGTAAAGAGCTTCTGGAACTACACCTCCTTCCCTCAGACTCCATAAAGGAGAATAGAAAAATTGTCTATTAAGTTCTGTTGCCATCAGGCTGTGGCGAGAAGAGAAGCCAAAAGAACAGGGAGCAGATGAGAAGTAGTATCGGTGTCATTCACACTTGTTAATATATTTATATTCTTTGAGATGTGATAGCTATCACAGTTCCTTAGATGAAGTTCACAAGAATCAGGATAAAGTGTTCTTGGTTAAGACCCTCATCTGTAGATGAAGAACTTACTGAGCCTACTGGGATATGTTTCTAGATGGCATTTGAATGTAGTTGTCATAACAGGCATCCAGGGTTTCCATAGCTCATTCTTTTGTTGCACTGATTATAAAATAGCAACGAGAAGATTTACTGATTTAAGATATGACAGATAATAAACATTTGATGTTCACCTTTTACAACCAGTGGTGGAGAAGAAAAGAATGGTGGGCTTCCTGCCTTTATGTTGCTTTGTACCTATACCATGCATGTACAGATATTGTATAATTGATAAATATTTTCATTCCAGCTGTAAGTATTCCTTCCACTTTGTCCCTGCAAATAGGGGGACAATTCTGCCACCAATATCTGTTTCTATTTAGGTAGTTTAGATGTTTAAGAACTTGATTTTCATTCAGTTATTAAAGTGCAATTATTTGTGCTGACAAACTCCTCCTCTCAAATGCAGATGTCAGAGTTCACTATCCAGGTTCCATAACCAGAGGACAGCCTCTGTATGAAGGGTGACTTGGTGTTGTAAACCAAGCTCCAAATGTTGAGTTAGGCACTCTTCCACCACGAGCAATTGCCTATGAAGCTCCCCAAGACTCACAGCACAGAGAGGAAACCAGGCCAAGCTGGTGCATAGTTGTGGCGTCTTGGAATGAGCCAGAAAGTAGCCAGTTGAGCCTGGTCCAGGATCTGCAATCAAGTGGACAAGGAAGCAGATGCTAAAATGAGCTCCTGAATTTACTTACTATATTAGACGCTTTCCCATCAATGTTTCACTCTGTCAGAATGTAATTTTCAGCTCCCTGGCAGTGCTGATAATCTGTGCATGGTAAAGGGCCATAGTGCTCTTATCCAGAAACATGTGAGTTGTAGTAGTAAAAGGGTATTGAGTGATCAGCCCTGGTGAAACACCCTGGTCTGCAGGAGTGAGATTTATCCCCTGAATATGAGCACACATTCAAGTTGATATAGTGTGTTCACTGTCTGAAAATGGAGTATCAGTCAACCGGCAATGTAACAGGTTGGTTTCATCTGTCATAGCTCTCGAGGCAGACTTAACTGTAATGGCTTCTCATCAAAGGTCTGGCAGTCTTAGCACTTACAAACTGAAAGTTAGTGTATAGTTAAATCACTAATAAAAATATGAGTTGTCAATGCAGAACTGAATTCAACAAGCTGAGTGTGATGACTGCCCACCCAGACCACTGAGTGATAATCAGCTGGAGCAAACTCTATGCCCGATACAGATATATGAAGGACCAAAGGATCTAATCCCCAGAAGGTTGCTGGGAGTTTTCATATCAAGGTGGGAAGAGATCTTCCCTGACTTTCAGGATGCTCACAAACTAAGGGTGCAAAAGGCCAGGCCGCATTTTGAAAATGCGCCCCTTAATACATAGTGCTTACTTTCAGTGGTGCTCAATCTTTACAATGGATTTTCAGCCTAGTTGTAGCCCACTTCTTATCAGCTACCAAATGAGAAAAAGACATTATATTGAATTTTAGTGGTCCAAATAATGGTGGTTTAGATTGTTGGAAAACTATGAATCTGCAGCCTCCCTGGATAACATGGCATGCAAAATACTTTTGATTTCTAAATGTTGTACTTCATAAAATTGAAAAGACACAGTATAAACTTCCATGCAACAGTTGCTATTAGACCTTTATCTATCGGAATGGGATGGAAGAATCTGTCAGCTAAGGTATAGCCTCATCTCTAGAAACTACTTCCTGGTCTAAGTCCTTACTGATGACAGAACAAGTTTGGTAATATGAAATTAAATGCCTTGGAAGGGTGAAGATTGAGAGCTAAATGAAAGCACCATTACAGAAGAGACTGTAAACTCTTTGGGGCAAAGACCGTGTCATTCAATGTGTTTGTATAGTGCCCAGCACAACAAGGCCCTGATCCTGACTGAGGCCTTTGAGCTCTCTCTCTCTCTCACGCTCTCTCTCTCTCTAGTACTTAAAAGTGACTGCAAAAAAGGCATAGGCAGGCAGGTCCATATTTATTGCGTCACTGAATTCCAAAGCAAATTAGCTGTCTTTCATTTTTTTCTAAAAATTGTTTCTTCTAATCACAAGTACAGAAAAACTTGTTATATGAAATCGAGGTTGTATTTCTTCTTGGTTGTACATCCAGTAATGATTCTACAGTTGAAACTTAATTAACAGTTGTGTTGCTGGTGTGAAGAGAACAAACATTTCCTTAAGTAGATATGACTCTCAATATTCAAAGGGAGCAGACCTCCTGTGGAAGGAGGAGTCATTTTACAGTCACTTTTCTAACATACAAGCATTTTAACAGATTTTCACCTGCCAATTAAAATGTGTAATCTTAAATTGAGACCAGATATTGGTTGATTCTTAATATGAGCTGCAGAACTTAGTACCTGATGTTGTAAGCCCTTGCGCATGTGAGTACTCCTGCCTCATGAGAGCAGTCTTCAATGTAAGTAAAAACATGTCAGAATTTGCCAGGTCAGGCCCATATATACCCCCTTTAAATTCTGCTATATTACATTCGTCATCATCTGGAGCTGGAAGTGTCACCAATTGGTTTAGGCAAAGAGTTTAAGACATTTTTACAGATGACAGGCACCACTGGGTAATGTCTCTTGATGATATCCCTGAAATACCTATTACGATTCAAGAGCATTCTGAGCTTCCCTTAAAATTAGACTATTTTGACTACATTATTGGCTAGTCAATAAGGCTCCAATCTTTACCGGGAATAGGGTCAGACCTCAGTCTTCTTCATTTTGATCTGCCAAAAATGCTCTGGATCTTGATAACCTTGAGTCAACATTGCTGACAGAAAATCACACCTTTTGCCATCACCTGAGATGTTTTACTCTAAGTGTTAATAGACGTCCTGTGTGGGGCCTTTCCCGGAGCAATGCTTCTCGCTTTCAGGAGTAGCTAGTTGGGGCCCACTTGCAGAGGGATAGGGTGCTGCCACTGCTGCCCTTTGTGCACACTTTCCATCACCAGACCCCTGCCTCAGGGGGTTACTCAAGTAAGAGCTGGCATAACGCAGGATAACTTGCCCCTAGACAGTGAGCTGGAACTGCCTACACTAAGCTTCTCAACTCTAGATTCTGTTTATATTACAGTTGACATTCATCTTGACACACGGGGTTGTAAGCAGTTGATGGAATATACGATCCACAATTATGTGGTAACCTGGAGAGCTATGTGGATCTAGTGGCCTACAGTAGCTGTGACATCTATTCTGTCCCATAAACTGGAGTAATGGCCAGAGGTAGAGGGGGAGTATACTGCCCCCTCAGGATGTAGCTCCAGATTTTGGGAAATGAATTTAATCACCCAAACTCCATGCACTGCACCCACATAACCTACATAAAACCAGAATAATTTGGCTTTATGTGAATGTCACTATTTGGTAGGTGTGAGTATATTGCAGATAACTCTCCTGAATCAGTGAGGTACTTTATAGTGCTGTACTTAGGTTGACACATTTCTTTCCTCTTTTTTCTTTCTGTCTTCTTCCTCTCTTGATCTTTCAACTGAACTACTCATTCTTCTTGCTCACACAGTCAACCTGATTTCTTTTTATATGCAACCTTCAGGTTAACCAGGAATGAGACTAATTAATTAGCATGCTTGATTTTCAATCTTTAGTGTCTTCCAATGAAATATGATAACTGACATTGACATATGAATTGCAGGATATATAAGCCACCTTTCTATTCCATTGCATCCTTTTATATTAATTACTCTTCCAACTTAATATTTTATTCATGTATGAAGATTGTTTGCGTTAGCACATGTTCGCTTTAAAAAGATGGTTAAAGAAGAAAACTTTGCCAGCATATCTGGTGCAAATAAACAGAGCTGATCACTAGAACAATTTTTGTCCACTGGTGAGAAGGTACTAAAAATAACTCCATTTAAAACCTGATGCCTTCAGCCTTGTTCAAAATAAAGACAAACATATGCATGACAAAAATACATGATTTCATTACAATTCAGAAAGACTGTGGATTTGATTTTTAATTCATACAGAAAATTCCGTATGCTGGTCGGATGTATTCATGATGTCAGTGACTGTATGAGTAAAATAAGCTTATACAGAATTAGATAATAGTAATTTATTTCCTGTTAATTTGGTGTCTTTATATCTTTTTATGCCTGCCCTTTCAGTGGGTACAAATTTTCCTGCAACCAACGAAAACTGGGAAAAAAACAAAGCTTGTAACATCACTCCTCCAGAAATGCCAAATTATGCCACGAGGCACAGTCCTGCCTGGGGATGTTGCAGAACCATTCACCCCAGCGAATACTAATGAGACATTATGGAGCAACTAGCTCTAGAGAGTACATTATACACCCACCCTCCGCCCCTTTGCAACTAGCCTGAATCGATGATCAGCAAATAAGCAAGGATAGGGCCATGATTCTGCCTCCTTCCTGCTCCTCCTTGTCTTTTTTGGGAGGCATCTTTATCCCCAGGGAGAAAAATATAAGCAGGAGCAGTTCCCATGTTCATAAGATTAAAGGCTGTTAGCTGGCTCCTATGCAGGGAGCCAGCAGAGTGAGAGGAGGAGCTCCATGCATCCTCCTCCATGAACTTGCAGAAACATCGGCCACATTCTCAACTTAAGGGGGCTGGCTGTCTGGTTCTTCTCCAGTCTCTAGCAGGCAAAAGTAGCTATCCTGGTTGGTGAAGCTAGATAGTTTTTGGTCATTTATTATTTGTATTCCAGTAGTACCTAAAGACCCCCAAATCAGCACCAGAGACCTATTGTGCGAGGCATTATACAGACACAGTACCTATTGCAGTTTTATCACACTAACATCCTCATGATAACTACTCTTCCTGGATCAAGTCTATCCCAACAGTAACAAATGCACTTTACCCCAAAACCCTGCCACTCAAGTAGGGATACAATTTAGTCAGTCAATATGAACCTGACTTTCTTCTGCATATGTCCAGCAGCCTTGCCTTGCAAATGGCAAACCAATGCAGGAAATACACTCTAACCACTCAAACTTTCTCTGAAGCATTAGTTATGTTTAGTTCACAACAGAGAAAAGAAAAAAAAATCCTCGTTTGTCTTTGGCTGAAAGATAAAGTTTGCACGTGTGAGTTAGTACTTAACATTGCATGAATGCAGATACAGCATTACATTTGATTGGTAATTAAAGTCAAGTGCCCCCAAGTTTAGGCAAATCCAAAATAGCTAATTACAGGTTTTATATTGCAAAACAATTGTAGCATTAAAAGCCCCCTTACAGAAAAAAGAAATCTGGAGGGAATTTTTGCAAATCTGTAATAGTTTCCCCCAGCTCTATACAAATGTAATTGGGAGGAGGAGGAGAGAACTCCCTTGCTTGACTTCATCTGTCACATCTCTTACTGTTACTCCAGCTCAGGAGGGATCCACACTTTTCTGCAATGCTGTTATCACCTTCCTCCTTTTAATTACAAGAAACATGATGAGGCCACTACTCCCTTCAAATCTCTTCTCAAGACCCACCTTTGCCACCAGGCCAATAAGAAATCACATAGTTGAGGAGCTGGCCTGAGCCCATAACCAAGTCAATCAGTGGTACTTTGTTTATTGTTTGAGTAAAGAGAGGCTTCACCCCCCCCCCCCAACACCAACCAGGGATGTATCTTTTTGGGGGCCCTGCTGTTGCTAGTTTGCTTTTTATTCACATTTCACCTGCACTGAGCCTGATCTTGATTGGGGCCTCTGGGCACTAGGGTAATATTAATATTAAATAAAAGCACTTGGGTCCAAACTCTGCTCAGGTCCCATTAGCTTCTGTGGAACTGCTCACGTGAGTAAGGTGGGCAGGATTTGGCTCTCTGGACCATAGAGTGTTTTGAAATATCCTTACCACTTTGGGTGTTTTTGCTCTCTCTCCCTGAAAGCTGCCCTCCCTCCTGTGAGTAAGTTCTCTGTTTGGATTTTTGGTTGCAGCAGTGCTTTGCTGGCATTCCAGCAGATGCCTGCTGTCTGGCCCCCCCTTCTTACCAGGACCTCTCTTATTTCTTACTTTCCCCCAGAATATGAATGTGATGGATGAACATTTCAGTCTCATTATCCAGACTGCCCTCTCGCCATTCTAAGTCATTAATTTTCAAAATCATCCTCCTCAGTATGAATCTCACCAGCCAACCACAAGTTGATACTCTTACTATTTGTTTATAGCTCAAACACAACTGAATGAGAGCTGTCAATACTTCAATAAAATCCCACTTGCTGTTAAATAATACAGAGTTGGGCCAAGATGTTCAAAAATAGGAGCCTAAAGTTAGGTTTTTGAGGTAAAATTTTCAAAAGTGCTTATGTTACCTTGAAAGTCAAAGGGATTTTGGTCAGTAGGTTGCTTTTGAAAATGTTACCCCAAATCCATATTGAAGTCAGACCTGTTAGTTCAGCACTTCTGAAAATCAGGCAGCCCAACTTTAGTGAGGTTTTTTGTTTTTTGTTTTTTTTAATTTTGACCTTGGTGGGTGGGTGGAGGGAAATCTAGAAAACCTATCTGACTTTTAAAATCCATTACCTCTGTTTGTTTGCTTGTTTGTGTGTGTGTGTCTTTGTTTGTTTCCAAGTGCCTTTTGCTTCCTAATTTTCTGAACTAATTCTACACTTTTCTTGGTCAACGGCTTCCTTTGAAATAAATAGATGTTCATGCTTTAAATTTACCATCAGGCAGAACAACTGAAATGTCTGCTTTTTTCAGATGCAAATGAAGCACTCAGAGTGTGAGTATAATTAAGTGGCTTAATGCATTAGGAAATACACCTTTTGTATGGTCAACTCCTTTCCTTACTGTTAGTAATGTTTCACCACTTTGAGGTGAGTGAAAAGGGAAAACTGTTATTTCAGAAAACATTATTGTTCCTAGACAGGGAAAAACTTGGGCTTCCGCCCAGCTTCTCCACTGTAAAGCTGCACCTGTGTAGTCTGCCCGTACCTCTGTTTTCATCTAATATGCCACAAACTTCCTTGTAGGTTTTCATCCGAAGAATAATACAAAAGGTATTCTTATAGTTATGCTAATGGAAGACAAAGGGATAAAATAAAGTGCTCATGGTAGAAATGCTGGAAGGATTGTTTCTGTTACATTTTGGTGTGGGGAGGGGGCAGGGTGAAGAAAACGGAAACAGGCTGGCATGCCTGCCACCTGCATTCAACAACAAAACATTCAGAAAAAAAGGGAAATTGAGGCACAGGTGGTGCCAAACATTTTCAAACCTCTAAGCAGAAAAGCTTTAAGCGGGAACCCTTTGGGATTGAGCAACCCTTATTTTTATCAAATATACTTCAAAATGACCACTTCCTTATTTAAGAGAGGTCAGTTATGGGATGTGGGAAGGCAGTGGGAGAACTTAAACAGAAGTTATGTTTATAAACATAAACAATAAACAATTCACCATTAACACTTTTATGCAATATGAGCCAAATATGAGTAAAGTGCTGACCAGCTGTTGATGGAATTTGAATATGGTCCTGTGTAATGAACTCATCATAGAAGCTGATTGAAACAACCTTTGCACTACATTGAAATTCTTGGGCAGGTGGCATTTCTTACTCCTTCATATCATACTGCTGGAACAGTTCAGGGAAAGAACCAATAGTGTGATAACGCGAAGGAGAACATCTTGCAACTGATTAGGTGAGAAATCTACCTTCATCGATGATACTGGATGTGGCTCTACACAAAGAGCCCTTCCCATCCTCCTTGCCTTTAAATACACATACAGTGTTAATATCAATACAAGGTTAAAAGTAATGAAAACTCTATAAAGACAGGTTCTAGCATTGGGGGCCTATTGACAACAGGTAAATTTTCTTCAAATCCACCATTTCTAACTTGTTTTAAAATGCTGTGATGTAGAGTTGCATAAGATTATAATGTATACGTTAATCACATATGCTGATATGGGCCATAAATATGGCATAAGACTGTGTAATGAAACAATCATATCAGGGTAGTGGCCTGGCCTAGCAGCCAGAGAAAAGACCAGAGAATCAGAACTGGTTTCTATAGCTGATTCCACCACTAAACTGCTGAATGATCATTAACTAATAATTTTGTCTCTGTGCCTCATTTTCTCCATTTGCCTGTGTATAGTGCTTTTGATTCTTAGAAGAAAGTTTTACTGTCAGTGCAAGAAAATAGTACTACTACCACCACCAGACATGTTAAGAGTTATTAAATCCTTTAATTCATCTTGGGTGGTCATTATGCACGAACATTCAAAATGTCTGGGGCAAGAGGTGAGGAGAGCTGGGCAGTGCTGAATACGAACGGACTCTATGGGATGTGGTATGAAGGCACACCTTAACATTTACCAATACTCAATGGGGAAATGAATTACTGAATGTCAGTCTCTATTAACCTAACAGTAAATTTGGACAAAAATACACATAAAAATGAAATAAAACAATTAGATAACACTTTAAGTGGTTCATTATTATTAATTCATTTAGTATTCATTGTAACTGTGCTGGTCATAATGAATTCATTTGATATTAATGTGGATGTTCTGCAGCAATTTCATTGTAATGCAGTTTTAATTCATGTGCCATTAAAATAAAGTAATGCCAAAATTTATATTTATTATTCGGAGTGCATAATTTCTTATTTTCAGAAATATTGTAATATTGGTTTTGTTTCCCACAACTTTAACTGCATATTTCAATCATGGGGTCCTTGACACTCAACAACATCACCTCCTTTCCAGGTATACAGAACCTTTACTTCCACAATCCAAAGCAGAGCACAGATTTTAGCCACACTGCTCCAATTAAAGTCACTGGGAGACGTACAGTTAAAATTCTGTGCAACACTTTAGAAGTTTATAGGTCAAGCACAAATGTATTTTATATGCCAGAAATCACATAGCGAAGAGCCTAATTTTACCCCCTTGCTAATATTGTTCAGAGTATTGCTCATGCATGTAGTCACACTGAACAAGTAATACTCAGAGTGAGCAAGGTGGCTGCACTGGGTTCAGTATGTTTAGCATTAGTAAACATTAACCTTAAACCCACAGTGGAGAATGTTAATCAGGACTGCAACTGTGACTTTCTCAGCTACCGTGACAAAAATGTTGGCCAATACAAAGATAATGTGGGTTTTACTTACTCTCACGGCTGATGAGCCCAATCATTAGATGGATGCATTCATTTTCCTAGACATACTATCCATAAAGTAGAGAGGAAATACAATTTATTTTTCTATTTGCTAATGATTTACATATTAAATGCTGACAATTGCTAAAATGTTAATTTTGATGTAGGATATTTTTGAATCAATGCACCAAGATAGGATTTAAAAAAATACCAGAATCAGTGTATAGAGAGTCCAGACAGTGATGGGTAATCAGTGTTGAGCCATGCTAATGTATTTGGTACTAACCAGCTATTCAGATATCCTGATTCTTGTGGCGTGATAAGCATTGTGGGCCATTCTAGAGGGCCTCCCCCTTCTCCTCCATGCTCTGGAGTGCTGGAAGCCACATGAGGCTAAATTTTCAGAGTGCTCAGTCAACACTCACAGATGAGGCCAAATTTTCAAAAGAAATCAGCACACTCCAATTGAGATACCTATGGTCATATTTTCAAAGAAACTTCTGAAAATCTCACCACTATTTGTGGGGCCTCAGTGGAAACTGAGCTGCTCTTAAAATTCTGGCCACAATACCTGCCTCCTGCTGTACAGAAAGCAACACAGGAGAATGAAACTCCTTGCAACATTTTTCTTTCTTTAATTCATTGTATAGAGGCAGTCTTAATATACAGTATATATCGAAAATTGTACGTAATGTTTGAGTTACAATCCTTAGTGAAATGAAATAGTTTGAAAAATGGGGCCACGTTTTGGGAGATGAGTTGGGGTGCTTTTTTAATGTTGTACAGGGCTTTCTTTTTGATGGGGGTTTTCACTCTCAGACATTAATGTGGTACTACTTAGCTCATGAGGCAAACTAAAATGGCTATTAGGATGTTAAGGAGTAATAAATCAGAGTTGCTTGTACTTTCATTTATCCTGTCCGTTATTAAAAAGACTTTTTATTTCCCTGATATAATTTAAAAAAAATAAATAGTGTAAAGAAAATACTCCTTTCGGTATGTTACTCATTTTAGTCCAGTTTTCAAAGTCTTTCCTCAGCATTGATCACAAATAGAAACATTAAATCTAAAATCTCAAAGGAAGAATGGTATCATCTATGGCATACAGAAAATATTTGTAGCTGATCTGGTCTGCAAGGAACAGTGGGCAAGATCAATAAAGTGAAAACTAAAGAAGCAACCTTTCTGGTCTCAAAGTCTGACTGCTCTTTGTTAGTCCAATAAAAGGTATTGCTTTAATCTACTGAACTTTGTCTACCAAGGAAAAATTAAAAGTTCAAGGCTTAAGTCCAGAACTTTAGCTCTTCATTTTTCAGATGTGCCAACAACAAAAAATATCTCCTGCTTCTATCCTCCAACTGATAAAGAATAATTTTGTAGGAGCCTTTTAAATTGTAACTATTTATTACTCTTATCATTAAATTCATACACCGTAAGCACATACATTTAATACCTTCCTCCCACTCAGAAATAGCATAATAGTTATGATATGTGATAGCGATTGAAGTATATCTTCGAATCCTGCTGGCTTCAACAAGAGGGTGGTCTGTACCTTGCAAGATTGGACCTTTTATCTGGTTAAGTATCCAGTGTAATAAACTTATATAAGAGAATTCTTAAACCCAACCATTATTGGAAAACATTGGAGTATTCTACAGTTACACGTGATTCTATAGTAATAGTATTCTACAGTAATAGTGCTCCTGCAGTGATTTGGGCCAGTACTGAAGAACAACCTAGTTTTTAAAAAATTATGATGGAAACTATAATGATTAAATACTATGCCTCAGAAAGAAACAAACGAATAAAGAAAGGAAATATACAGTTAGCACTCAACCAAGTCAGGTGCTCAATATTTCCTATCACGTGCTGAGCACCCTCAAATCCAACTAGTTTTAATGGGAGTGGAGGAAGCCCAGCACCTCTCAGGACTGAGATGTTAGAGAAACCTACTATACATCCTTATATGCCCAGACATAACATGACACAAAAGAAAATGGCTCATTATGGCGCCTATGCATAGAAGGACTTATCTAAACCAGTTGATATTTGTCACACAACTGCAAATTTCCACACTTCTATCTATTTTAGGGTTTTAATCTGGTGCCTACTCATTATAGAAGTATTTACTTCTACCAGTTTGCGTCTTGGTGAGTTAATGCACTTGCCTTTTACTTCTGGAGACCCAGATTTAAGTAAGAAATGCATTAAATGGCCTTAATCTAGTAACTAGCAGACATTCATCCACATCACAAAACAGCCAAGACATTCAGTGTTATTAGCATTCTCTACTCAAGAGGCCAAGCACTAGGGGAGGAGATTATTTTCCTTTAAAATATAAAATAAAAAGACTATAAAATCTTTAATGTGAACCCCTCCCTCAATCCTCCAAAAAGAAGTAAATCACAGAAATGCACAATTGCTCGTAGTCAACATGTATGCATAAACACTACTATTGAAGGATATGTATCAGCCAAGTGTGATGCACCAACCCTACCCTAGCTCAAAGAGCAAGAATTCAGAATCATTCATAGAAGTAATGTCCCTACAACAGGATTTTCAAAAGCGTCTAGGTGATTCACGAGCACAAGTCCCATGACATTTCAATGAAACTTGTGCTCTCAGTCACTTGGTTGCTTTTGAAAATCCCCATCCTCTGGAATGTTCTCAGTCAGAATAAACATCCAGAATGGTGGATGGATTTAAGTCTATTGTGAAGCTACAAGATGAAATGTCCCCACATAAAAAATACAGTCTCTTCCTCTTTGCTATTCAGTAGGACTATACGTGGAACAGAATCCTCTGAATTTAGCACTGTAACTGTTATTACTGCCAGTTTTTGGTGATGGGATAAGAGATGTGTCCATATTTTGACAATCTAACATATAAAGGAGATGCTACTGAGTTATTGCAACAACTAAAAGATTTCCTAGGCATACCAGGTCATCCTCCAAAAAATACTATCAACTTACCCAAAACTGTACTGCTGATCACCTCTCTCTTTTCCATACCTTGTTGATCAGAATGCCAAAATTAATGCATATCCAAATGCATGTCAAACCCACAACCTGTTTACAGTGTAATACCAGCCTATTTTTGTCTTTATGTGTATTAGACTTTCAGTACATGGAGAGTCATTAGGTTAAAAAAAAAAAAGCTTGCTGCATTATCCAGTCTATGGACATTTAGTTTGCTACTTGAGGTGATATGTATCCATGAGCAAAAAACAAACACAATTGTCACAAAGAATAAAGTTTCCTTTCATTATACATGAGGATAAAAGAAAAGTCAGTGTGTCAACTTTCCACATCATCAGGAAATTTAGATCACCTGAACCCAAAGGTTTAATTTAAGGTACAAAATGAGGCACATAATGCATTTATCAAACACGCATAGTCTACTATAGACCTTTATGCCAGCCAGAGTAACCACAGTTGGTGGCATAACATCACGCATTGTTTAGTGAGGTTCCCAGATCTGGCTCAATCCTACGAATCCACAAATCTCTGGGGCACTGCCAGGTAGCGTCAGGGCATGCCTCCCTGCACACATCAATGGGGAGTTTGACAGCACGGTGTGCTGAGGTGTTTTAGTCCATCCTGGTGATATGGTTGAAAAGCGTGCAACACCACTTTTGAATATAATGAGTGCTTGAAGGAAGGCCAGATCACTATGAGATTATAAAATTTTACACAAAATCAAACCACTTAATAGTCAGGATTTGGTACTGACAGAGCATATGGAATGTCTCTAGCTGCTCCAAGTATAATAGGGTCCAGTTTTCTGACCCATATAGCAATATGGATAGTACAGAAGTTTGATAGATCCTGAACTTTGTCAAGTGTAAAGATGTTTTTGTGTCCATAAGTGAGACATGGACTTCATGCAGGAAACCATTTGTACTCCGCTTGCAGCCCAGGTAGATGAATTAATCAATGCTCTACACAGCACTAAACCCAACCTGCACAGGTGGCTCAGCTCCAAAGTTCTGGATCTTGGTCTTCTGCCATGAAAAGTTCCACCCCATGGTACATGCAGCATCTTGAAGACCTTGGAGTGTCGAGTTGAAATTCTCTGACTTCACCACCACAGGGCGGCATTATCTGTGTAGTTTTTAGTTAATAAATACTTCTTGACCAACCTTGTTCTTTTTGTGCAGAGCAGCAAGTCCTAACAAACAGATGACTGCACTACAGAATAGTGCTGGGGAAAGAATGCAGCCCTCCCACACAACTGAGATTGTGTAGAAATCTAGCAAAAGCCATGACCAACATACACTGTCATAGTTGTACTAGTGTGAAGATTGGTCACCAGATTTAGCAGAACATCTGGAACACCAACTCCTTTCAGTGAAAGCCAAATCACGACCTGTCAACTGAATTTAAAGCTGCTCTGATGTAGATACATGCCATGTGAAGCAGGAAATTTAAATTCTCAATGCAGCTCAGCTAGAAGCCGGAGGGTAAGGGCAGAGTCCATTGTCGACTGTCCTTCAGCAAAACCTGATTGCTGTGGAAAACAATGTCTGTTAAGGAGCAGCTGCATCCTAACAAGAAAAATGTGAGCAAAGACCTTTCCGGGAACTGATAACAATGAGATAGGCCAGTAGTTGCCACAGTCGGTGCAAGATACTTTGCCATTGCAAAGGGACACTATGATGCCATCTTTCAATTCACACGTTTAAGAACAGTTATACAGGTCAATGCTCACTAGTTTCCAAGACACCTTTGAGCAGCTCAGGTGGAATATCAGGCCCAACAGCACATCTACTTCATAACTTTGGATGGTCTTTCATACTTCCTTGAATGATGGAAAATCAGTGATCATCCCTGGGTCTGCAGCTGTGCAGTTCGCCAGGTCACATAGCTCTGGACAGTCCTCAGCAGGGGTTTAGTTCACAGGCTGTTGAGGATAACATATGTAACTTCAGTACCTTCCCAGATAAAGAGGAGATCACTTGGAGTGGTATCTGTAATGCTATCTTCCATTCTGCTGCTGGAACAATGTGAATCAGACAGTCATGTGAGAAACCTTGGTTTTCTGAAGAGGTCTTTGATATATTGGTGATAAAAGACAGAAGCACACAGGCAAGGAGATGTCCAAGAACATAAACATCTGAAATGCATTTTCCGGGGCACTGCAAAACATGACCATGAAATCTACATCAAATCCCTGGTCAATGAAGTAGAGGGTGACCTAAAGTACAACAATCTGCATCCTGCGTATAGAACCATCGTCGGCCTGGCTGGCAGCTATACACAGCCTTCTAACATTTCCATCAGATGGCTTTCCTGGTCATCAATGGATGAGGTCCTGGACAGATGGAAAATACATTATGAAATCAGGCTGAACCACACACTGTAACACACTGAATCACCTATTTAAGGAAATAACCTTTTCAAGTAACAAACCAGTTATCCTTCAGTACTGGGTAGTCTGCTGTAGGCAAATGTGTGTGTATGTGTGTGTGGAGTGTTTTCTCCTTAACTTTACAGCACAGGTTTGTCAACTTCTTCCTAATGGGTATTCTACCATAAACATTTCTCAGCATGAACCATTGTAACTTTTTTTTGAAGAAGCTCATGCTAAAACTGAAAAATACCATGAATAATTATGTAGCATCAGCCACCTTAGAACAACTTGTATTTTCTGAAAGACGACTTCTGTTTACCTTTCCTCCAAAAGGAAATTTCAGAAAAGCATTTGTTAACATTATTAATAAAGAGGGTCACCTGATGAGGCCTGATTTTACATGTTACAGAAATAATGCTTTGTATAAACTTTCCACAAATGTATTATCAAGTTATCATAATATGAGCTTGAGGAATTAATATGCAAAGAGTTGTTCAAGAGTTTCCCACTTAATCTGTACGTGTAATTACTATAACTGTCATGCAGATCAGATAATTTTGCATGCAAACAGGAATTTATGCATCTCATTAGTTAGTTAAAAACATGATTTGGTACACATTTGTTGTAAAGTCACATACAGATTTGGTGTGTAACTGTGTGTAAGTAGGTGCACCAGGCCTTCTGAAAATGAAGTCCAAAGAGTTACATTGTCTGGCTATACTGAATGAAGGACAGGAGACATTTGATATGGTTTAAATCAGGCCACAACTTTATTATTAGATGTTTGGGACTAACCAGCAGATAAAAGTGTACAGTGCGGGTAACTCCATGTTCATTCCCAGTCCCCCTATAAAGGAGCGACTAGCATGATGCCCACAGCAGGTCCTGACCAAACCTGGTATTTTACCACCTCAAGGGGAGGGAGAGTGGGTGCTGCTTTGGGGAAAAGGGGCATCACCCACTGGACTTGCCCCTTTTCAACTCCCCAGCCCTTCCAGTTCCTGAGGATGAATCAGTGTCACCATACTGAGCCACTCCCCCTTTTGCAGCAGCCTCTGAGCCTCTCTCCCGCCCCCCACCACCCGTAAAGTGCTATTCCGTCTCCCCAAGCAAGCTGGACAATGCTCCCCTCCCCCTGCATAAGGTGTGGTGAGGTCATTAGTAGAATTGTTACATATACACAACCAACTTAATTGAGAATCTTTGGTACTATAATGAAAATATCACACACTGGAACATTCTTCTTCTGTTTGCATTTTGTACAAACCTAACTTCACTAAACTCTAATGTTAGATCAAGCCTTCATTGATAAGTAAACTTATAACAATTCACACAAGTATTACCAAAGTAACTGGCTGAAAAACAAAAAGGGAAGAATGGAAGTTAAGTACCACCAGACTCTCAGGGAGTTAAGGAGAAATACAAAGAAGACAAATGTGGTGGTGAGGGAATAGACTATCAAAAGCAACAAAAGAAACTGCAACTGTCAAACAAACATCTAGACAGAAAAAACATTGCAGATATATATGTTAAACAGATACTGCTCATAGATGGACTTAGATTTGCTGCCAATTCATTTCCAAATGGTACTATATTACTTCCAATCAATATACTCCCAAGAGACAGCCAATGCATAGATTGTAAAATGGGAGATATGTGATCTATAAAGTGAATCTTGGTAATAGCTCTGATGACAGCATTCAGGACCATCTGCAGATGATTTAGCTAACTATCTGGAATGCCCAGAAATAAACAATTAGAGTGGCCAATCTTGCGAATAAGGAGGGTATGGACAAGTGAGATGAAGTCAGCTATAGAGAGAATAGTCTTTAATCTTGCAATATTCTATAAATAATTCTATAAATTAATTTCCAACATATATTTAATATGAAGATCAAGAGACAACTTGTTTTCCCCTACATTTCAAACTGCAAAATGTGAATACGATTTCCACAGCTCACTAGAATGTTAAGTAAGAACACAGGAAACTGGTTATAAACCAAGAGCAGTTATGCTCCAGAAATAAAGTGCACTAGAATTCCTAAAAAGACACAAGACACTTACTTACCCTATACATCCTTGCCCATTATTTCTCCTAACTAAGGAAGATTGAAATAGGGCAAACCATGTAGGGTCAATAACGGTATCACAGTTTTCTTCTGAAGTGGAATTAATTTATTGAACACATTTAACTCTCTGGAGATTGGGCAACAGATATTTTTATTCAAACCAATTGCCAATATTAATAGTTTGCATGAAATATCCAAGTACTAAAACAATGGAAAAGTTCATTCTAACAAGAGTAAGTAAACTTTGATTACACAAGTAACCACTATCGTTCCATTTTACGGCAGGAATAGTGAGTGGGTTCAGTCTGCTTTGACAGCAGAACTCCCACCTGGGGATAACGACACATAAGGTAAATACAAATGCAATTTGAATAGATGTGTATATCCCATCCCTTGGTTGCTCCAGTTTGGAATAAAGACACTACAATGTAGTAAAGCTGCTCAAACTTAAAAAAAAAATCTTTAGGTTTATAAGAAGACAATTAACTACGGCTTCTCATAAATCTAAACACAAATCTTATTCCATCAATCAGCAAATACTATGCAAACAACAAAATTTAGTATCAAACATATAGATTTATTCAGTACCAAATGGTACACAGGCCACAATTCCTATGCATTTAAAATATACACTACTGATTTGGCATTAAGATCAACACACCATCCTGAGCTGAACTAGGAGCAAGTGCCCAGGTTTTTTAATAGGCCGGTGTCCCTCTCCTTATGGTTATCTTCTTGCTGCAACTAGTAAAGCAGGCCTGTGAGTATCAGCTCTCAGGGCAGATATCTTCCCCTCTCCTCTGCTATGGATGTCTCCCTCTGGGTCTGGCTGAACTAACTGAAGAGTTTGGGAATTTTTTTTCTTTATACTTGGGGGTGGAATAGGTCCCCACTCTTGGAGATGCCTTTTCTGAGCATGCTCCAATGGTTCATGAACTTTTTCCTTTGTTTACCTGCTAGTCTCAAACTAGTTGGAGTCAGTGGACAGCTGCTTTTCTGTTCTGGCAGGAAAAATATTGACTACTACTGTGTATAAGGAATAGTGACAGAAGCATGGGTTACATAAGGACTTACATGCAAGTTTTATTGGCTATGTATTCAAGAGTATCTGAATCACCCTCATTTTATCTCCTATAGTCATCTTATCCACTCTTCATTCTGCACACATCAGGACTTTTTTTTAGGAGCACAAGTAAACATGGTGGTAGCCATGTTTAAGGATTAATTAGAGATTCAAGTTTGTTTTATAGTATCTGCTTAGATAGCTGGAAAGCATCATAAGCCTCTGAAAGGCCACCAGGTGACACTGAGTACTGTTAAGATTTAGAATAGAATCAATTTTACAAATAACAGCTGTAGGATTTCTGCTTACAGCACTGATTTTGAAACATACTGCATCTTAGCTAAAGCCACAGTTTGAATATGAAATTTACTGCTTCCATAGCTGACCATTAATTTTAAGAACAAATCACCTCCAATCCCTTACAATCAGCTGCACACATGTATTAAAGATCCCAGTTGTACCAAAAGGATAATGGACTGCAGATAACATCATACAAATATAATGGTGTTACTATAAACAGTTAATGTTAACTAAAAATGCTGTAGCCATAATATTCAACTGTAGTTCACCTATTAGATAATAAAGGAAAAAGGCAGAAAGAGCTACAAATATCATGCCACTCTGACCAGTGTCAACAGCAAAAGTGACTGGAACTAAGGAAAGAATATGTTCAAGAATTAGAATCACCGTGGTAATCAAAGTCAAAATGAGAAAGTCCAAATATAGTAATAAAGCATATAACCCCTTCAACCTGTAGGAATGAACGAGAGAGAGAGAGATGAAAAATTCATAGAATAAAGTAAGTAATGTCATCAGAGGCACTATTTAATCTGAATTTGAAGTCTCCAAGGACTTGCACTCATATCCTGGGAGAAGTCAGGACCAGTTCAGAAAACACCTTTGCATTCTAAATGGGAAAATCTCTAGTAGCTGATTCTAAATAATAAAGAAAAGGAGGTGAGTTTGTGAGAATAAAACTATAGAAAAGTGGAGGGGAGGGTAAATAGTATATATGGGATCCTAGTAACCCCATTAGCAATTTAGTATTTTGTAGTAATTGGTTACATATAATAGCATGTACCTTTAGAGGACACAATGAAAAGAAAATTGCAGTGACCAACTTTTTTCCCTAACTTCTTTTTCATAATGAACTCTTCACTTCTGTCCATAAAGTTAGTGGTTGGAAGATCAGTAAAAGTATATAGGTTTATGTCTATGCGTTTTTCAAGTGATCCACATGAATCAGTGACCTACAGTATTTTATCTGTACTGATACACATTGTGGTTACATCTCCATAGAGGTAATGCT
The DNA here is from genome assembly GCF_015237465.2 of Chelonia mydas. Lineage (NCBI taxonomy): Eukaryota > Metazoa > Chordata > Testudines > Cheloniidae > Chelonia > Chelonia mydas. The sequence goes on along the minus strand of NC_051245.2, from coordinate 57,580,657 downwards.
CCTGAAACATTAGGTAAGTTCATACGAGATCCATGAGCCATTTCAGATTATAAAAAAGTACTATTTTATGGAATTCAAGTCATCCCATTAACTTTGCATTGCATAAAACCACTAGGTTAGGATTTTTAATTGAATGGGTTTGCACTTTCTATTTTTTCCCCATTCTACTATAGTAGACTTCTAACTTATCACTTTGGAGATATATACTCTTGTTTCAACATCCAAATTCATATCTCAAACAAATTTCAAGAAGAAGGTCATATACAAATACACCAGTGCTTAGAAAAAGCACTATAGCATCACAAAGTAGAGCAACAGAGGATGGTAACTTATTTTCTCTCTCTGTCTTAAAAAAAAAAAAAAGGTATTTTTAGCACTGACCTTTCCTTGAAACTTGAGTAAAGTTAAGACATACTATAGATCAGCTGACTGAAAGATACTAGGGTTTACAATCAAATCAGCTAATAGATTGGTGCACAAACAGGATTGATGAGTCTTATGGAACTTCTAGATCAAAAATGACATGATCTACCTACCTTTCCCAGTGCCCTACTGTCATAAATATAAAGAGAAGGGTAACCACCTTTCTGTATACAGTGCTATAAAATCTCTCCTGGCCAGAGGCAAAACCCTTTCACCTGTGAAGGGTTAAGAAGCTAAGATAACCTCGCTGTCACCTGACCCAAAATGACCAATGAGGGGACAAGATACTTTCAAGTCTGGAGGGAGGGGAACAAAGGGTTTGTCTGTCTGTGTGATGCTTTTGCCGGGAACAGATCAGGAACGCAGCCTTACAACTCCTGTTAAGTTTATAAGTAATCTAGCTAGAAAAGCGTTAGATTTCCTTTTGTTTAATGGCTGGTAAAATAAGCTGTGCTGGATGGAATGTTTCTATTCCTGTTTTTGTGTCTTTTTGTAACTTAAGGTTTTGCCTAGAGGGATTCTCTATGTTTTGAATCAGATTACCCTGTAAGGTATTTACCATCCTGATTTTACAGAGGTAAAATTCTTCTTTTAAGAACCTGATTGATTTTTCATTGTTTCTAAGATCCAAGGGTTTGGGTCTGTGTTCACCTGTACAAATTGATGAGGATTCTTATCAAGCCTTCCTCAGGAAAGGGGGTGTAGTGCTTGGGGAGATATTTTGGGGGGAAAACATCTCCTTGTTTAAAACGCTTGGTGGTGGCAGCATACGGTTCAAGGACAAGGCAAAGTTTGTACCTTGGGGAAGTTTTTAATCTAAGCTGGTAAGAATAAGCTTAGGGGGTCTTTCATGCAGGTCCCCACATCTGTACCCTAGAGTTCAGAGTGGGGAGGGAACCTTGACACTTACATATATCTGTCAGAAAGAAGTAATATGAGAAAAAAAGAAACTAACACCACAACATGAAGTTTTCAAAATTGTTAGTGCCGGATTGGAAAGTAGTTTGGTGGTGAGTGAAATGGAGTTTCATGTTAAGTACTGGAAATGGGACACACCTTCACCATATAAGAAAAGTGGACCTATATCCCAAACAATGTAAAAATGTCAAAGATCAGTATCATGAATGAAAAATAACATCTTCTAGAAGAGTTTGCTGACTCTCTATTAAATGAAAAACTTAAATAAAGAAGAAAATAAACAAAAAACCCCAAACCACACTCTTATAAACAGAATGGTAAAAAAATATTCAGATGTCCCAAACATTGTGGCACGCACCACAAACACTGCTGCTTTCTCTACACTTATGGCGGCATGTAAAGTACTGGCACTAAATGTGCAGCTACGCGCCACAGTGAAAGCAGGCTGCTTCCACACTTGTCACTGCAGTGTATACCTATATGTGGCAGTGAAAGGCTCCAACTAGCTAGACAGGAGGGAAAGGCTCTGTCAGGATGGAGCTGCTGGTGCCTTTCACCACTACCTTCTCCCTGCCAGAGCCTTTCTGGACTACTGTAGCCTTTCACTACACCAGGGAAAAACAGTGGGGAACATCTGCAGCAGCAGGGAGGCAGCGGGACAACATTTTTAGCAGTGTAGATGTGAGAGGCACTGCTTGGGCATGTAGAGAGCTGTGTAGGGTATATACTCTAGGGCTCAGGTATATAGGGTACTCTGTTCCAGTGGTTCTCAAAGCCGGTCCACCGCTTGTTCAGGGAAAGCCCCTGGCGTGCCGGACCGGTTTGTTTACCTGCCACGTCCGCAGGTTCGGCCAATCGCGGCTCCCACTGGCCGCGGTTCGCCACTCAAGGCCAATGGGGGCTGCGGGAACGGCGGCCAGCACATCCCTTGGCCTGCGCCACTTCCTGCAGCCCCCATTGGCCTGGAACGACGAACCGTGGCCAGTGGGAGCCATGATCGGCCGAACCTGCAGACATGGCAGGTAAACAAACCAGTCCAGCACACCAGGAGCTTTCCCTGAACAAGCGGCAGACCGGCTTTGAGAACCACTGCTCTATTCTACTCACCTAAGCTGTGCCTCACCAGCTATGCTGATATTTATACTCATACCAGCTGGGCATGCTATGTCTATTCTCTACACACTGCCATTAATGTAGACGTACCTTGAGAGACCATTCCACTACCTAAGAGAGCTCACAGTTAACTTCAGTGGGACAGGCTCAAGCACTAACTGCAGGCCAAAACATATTTAGCCCTTAAAACGTTCTTATAAAAATCAATTCTTTAAGCTTCTTCAGTTTTGTTGCTGTGCACTGAATTTTTTCCAGTTTGTCTAGCTGATGATGAGGTGCCCATAACTGAACGAAGTATTTATAATAAATACTGCTATTAATTTATGGTGTGATCAGCCTCAAACTATACAAGAAGTAACTGCTGCTTTTGATAGTGTAGCCCCAAATTGTTTTGCCTGTTGCCCCTGCAATATCACATCAAAAATGTAACTTAATTTGCTATCTTCTCTTACCCACAGCTGTCTCCAGGTTTTATTCCTCCCAACAAATATCTGTGTTTCAATTTATTGTTCCACTATTGTAGTTTCAAAGCCAAATCTCATTTTGTTATATTTTGTTCATGTTTCCCTTCTAGTTGCCTTTTTTGACTCCTATTATTTCGCCATCCTCACTGGTATTCAACACCTCCCAACTGAGAATGATCTTTGAATTTTAGTAAAGTGAAGTTTATTAAATCTTCTAAATAATTAAAGAATACTTTAAAAAAATAGAACTAACAGCAAGAACTCCATGCAAGAAGACATGGTCCATGGCTGAAGAGTAATTAGAAGGGTTATACATGATTCTCCTACCAGTTTTCACTGGCTGGGTATGTTAATATCTAAGTCAAGAGTAATATTTTGTGAAATACTATCAAAAGTCTAATTAAAAGGTAAGTAAGTGTGCAATCATCTACTGCTTGTGCAATCATGTTAAATACACACAAGTACATGTGTGCACATTTTGTGGACTTTGGGCCTCTATTTTTTAAAATAAACCCCCCTAACTCTAGAAGTTCAGTGATATCCTCTCTTTTAAAACTTGCATTTTCTTTATTTTACTTGGATTTGAAGTTAGACTTACTGGACTTACTAGCAAGTGGGAAAATCTATTTCCTTGTTTTGAAGGCTCCAAACTTCTAATCTCTCTTTTCTCTGACTTTTCAAAAATACCTGCTAATGGTAACATAAGTCTGTTATCTAAGTTCCTTAAATTTTAAAGTGTTCTTGGATTAGTGGAGTTGTAGATATAAAAATAATCAGAAGTAAAATGGTCAGCTAATTAACATAAGAATTGAAGTATTATTCAATTCATGTTCTACCCTTTGGAGAGAACTTGCAGTATCCCAAATAAGCACAAAAGTTACGTTAGCTAATATCATTACTTTTTCCTCCCATCTTTTACTTACAACAATAAAAAAAACCTACCAGCTGCATGTTTTCAATAACGTTAGGAATTTGTAATGTTAAACATGACAGCTGATTGTACTGTAGAGGAGTGGAATAAGATGGAAAACCACACCATTAACTCTACAAATTTGTTCCACATCTGTACTAAATTGGCATTTGCAAAAATACAGAAAAGATAAACAGGATTACTGTCATTAAAATAATTCTGTTACCACTGTAATATTTAAGGTTGTGTGAGTTCATATTGTATTATAATCCCTTTTTTGGAGGGTTGATAAATTTGATGGTAAAAGTTTGTCTTTGGATGGAACATTAATACAAACTTTTAACTGAAAAACTGAATTTGGAGAAAAGCACTTTTCGAAAATATGGCTTGATGTTTTAAAATAACATTTTTGCATGAACTGCTAAGCAAATATTTCTAAATTTTCTTTTAAAAGCCAAAATTACTAAACTTTCAAAATTGGCTACTATAAAAGCAGAGAAACTACTGACCATGTTCTCAGCTGATGTAATTCAGCATAGCTCCACAAAAGTCAAAGCTGTATGCTATTTTACAAGCATTTGACACTATATTTTTTTCATCGTATAGTTGCATTTATTGTATGTTACTTATTTTATTTCAGGTTTCAGAGTAGCAGCTGGGTTAGTCTGTATCTGCAAAAAGAACAGGAGTACTTGTGGCACCTTAGAGACTAACAAATTTATTTGAACATAAGCTTTCGTGGGCTACAGCCCACTTCATCGGATGCATAAAATGGAACATATAGTAAGATGTGTATATATATACATACACACACACACACATACAGAGAAGGTGGAAGTTGCCATACAAACTGTAAGAGGCTAATTAATTACGATGAGCTATTATCAGCAGGAGAAAAAAACTTTTGTAGTGATAATCAAGATGGCCCATTTAGACAGTTGACAAGAAAGTGTGAGGATACTTAAGGAAATAGATTCAATATGTGTATTGACCCAGCCACTCCCAGTCTCTATTCAAACCCAAAAAGAAAAGGAGTACTTGTGGCACCTTAGAGACTAACCAATTTATTTGAGCATGAGCTTTTTCGTGAGCTACAGCTCACTTCATCGGATGCATACTGTGGAAACTGCAGACGACATTATATACACAGAGACCATGAAACAATAACTCCTCCCACCCCCAGGAGATGGGGTGGGAGGAGGTATTGTTTCATGGTCTCTGTGTATATAATGTCTTCTGCAGTTTCCACAGTATGCATCCGATGAAGTGAGCTGTAGCTCACGAAAGCTCATGCTCAAATAAATTGGTTAGTCCCTAAGGTGCCACAAGTACTCCTTTTCTTTTTGCGAATACAGACTAACACGGCTGTTACTCTGAAACCTATTCAAGCCCAAGTTAATGGTATCTAGTTTGCATATTAATTCAAGCTCAGCAGTGTCTCATTGGAGTCTGTTTTTGAAGCTTTTCTGTTGCAAAATTGCCACCCTTAAATCTTTTACGGAGTGGCCAGAGAGGTTGAAGTGTTCTCCTACCAGTTTTTGAATGTTGTGATTGCTGATGTCAGATTTGTGTCCATTTATTCTTTTGCGTAAAGACAGTCTAGTTAGGCCGATGTATATGGCAGAGGGGCATTGCTGGCACATGATGGCATATATCACATTGGTATATGTGCAGGTGAATGAGCCCCTGATGGTGTGGCTAAAGTGATTAGGTCCTATGATGGTGTCACTTAAATAAATATGTGGACAGAGTTGGCATCGGGCTTTGTTGCAAGGATAGGTTCCTGGGTTAGTGTTTTTGTTGTGTGGTTGCTGGAGAGTATTTGCTTCAGGTTGGGGGGCTGTCTGTAAGCAAGGGCTGGTCTGTCTCCCAAGATTTGTGATAGTGAGGGATCATTTTTCAGGATAGGTTGTAAATCTTTGATGATGCTCTATATTCTAATAAACTAATATTTTATAATTGCTTCATAGAAACCATCCCAATGGAATATCACATTAATGATTTTAACTGAATAACATCCCAATGGCCATTACAGGATACATCATGATAAGGACTGCAAAGGAACTGTTGGAAGCATTGCTAGTGGTCATCAAGTTAATGGATCAATACTTCACGTTGCTGTGGACAGTTCCATATCAGTGATGAAAGAATCTTAAAAAGTTTCTGAAGTTTGGTTCTGATGCGTCTCTACAAATTTCAATGCTTATCAGAAATTGAACCAAACACATCCAAACCATATAAGGTCTTTGGTTTTTTTCTGTCCTTTTCCTCTACTTCCCATTTTTCTCTCCACAACCTGGAACATACCAAAAAAATCCTCCCATCATTATAATTCCATTCTTTTCTCTTCCTGTAAGCCTGCTTCCTCCTGCAGACCCACAACAGGATCCCCTGCCTTAGCAATGTGCTGTAAAAGCAGAAGATGGTTCAGATTTGGCACCTATTTCTTTTATTTAAAGATTTATAAATAGTTCCTATCACTATGGCCATTGGGCTTCTGAAACAACAACAACATAAATCAAAATTATGAAAAGAAAATAGTCTCATACTGTGTGATAGTGCTGGGTCCCATTGGCTAAGTAAAACCCAGTCCAACCAATTGGTACTGAAACTAATCAAATATAGGTTATGTTGGGGGCCGGAGAAGTTAGTCTCCGGTTGAGAATGTGCTACCACGAGTCCTGGAGCATTCAACTCCAGGAACTGACAGCAAGAGTAACCCAGCAGACTGCAACCACTTGCATGAAATACAGTGGGAGAAGAGATCTCAACTAGTTGGGTAGAAGGCCATTTGCTACTTATAGCCTTTATTCAACTCCTGAACTGCACTCAAAAGTGAACAGGTTGCCAGTGCTGAACATAGAGCACTGGTTTCATGTACTTATTGTAGTTATCATCCATTGATGAATCCTCCACTCATTTTGCACTACCTGAAGCTTCCAGATACTTTTGAAGATTAGTCCCAAATTTAAAAACATTGCAATAATTTAGACTTGAGGTTACAAAGATAGGGCCCTTTGTGCAAGGGACCACTTCAGGAAGTAATGGTTGCAGCCTCTAGGTCACCCTTAGATAAAATAAGGCATTAATTGCTATCACTATTACCTAGGACTCCAGGAGCACTGTTGGATCCCATAGCATCATGAGACTACAAACTATACAGGGAAAGGTTAAACACACACATGCCTGTGATAGATAGCTCTACCACAGCCACAGCCCATTCTTCTAGAAGTTTCCCTTCAGCTATCACCATCACTACTCTGTTAACCAAAAAAGCAAGTTTTAAATGGAGCCTCTATGAAGTTGCTTGACGTTTGGAATACTAGAAATAGTCTTGGTGGAGCTGGATTAGTGGGCACAGTGCAGGTGATGCAATCAAAGATGCATGACAAATATGCTGAATGAAATGGCTCTGCAGTTTATCACATCTCTGTGCAAATTTGCACATGAATATCAGCTGCACATATTCATATATAAAAACACGTTGACTGCTATTAACAGGCATTAGTTTAAAGAAAGTCACATCAGCAAAAGGAGTTTTCTACTATTCCTCACAAAATAACCAATATTCACTGTACTTGTAAAGTAATAGTCAAGCTACTGACTTGTAGTATCATTTACTGTGGTGACAAATCCTGTGTCTTTGCAGGGGGTTAGGCTAGATGACCCTGGCAGTCCATTCTAACCCAATGATTCTATGACACAAACATTCTAATTTTTCCTTTGATAATGTTACCACAGTATTTATAAGATATTCCCTGCATTATGTATTGCAAATACTGATGTACTGTTATCTAGTTCTCTAAGACAAAAATTGGATAATTTTAAAGCGTGATGTCACACTGTACTTTTGTTTTAAATTTGAAGGAGGATTTTTTTTAAACTTCCACATCTGACAAGGGTGTGTCCCTTTTTTCCAGATGGAATTAAATCTTACAAATAATGTAAACTAATGTAGCTAATACATATAATAATATATTTAATTTAATGTCATGTTCCAAATCAGGGAATTTTGTTTTGTTTGAACTTCAAAATAAAGAACTAAATTTATATGATAGCATCTTTTCCGATTAATATACCATGCTATTTGATTTGATAAATATTTCTCTTTTGATCATACAGAAGAAAATGAATGACTGAATTCTGCATCATACATAAGGATCGCTGATGAAATATCATTTTTTAAAGGTTCTGTTATAATTACAACAAATAGGGATGGGCAAACCAGTTGAAATAAGGTACAAACCAACCCAAACTTTCAAACATCCACAGGTCCCATTCATTTCAATGTTAGGAAATATTGGCTTTTTTTAAATATTAGGAGCCCAATTAGAGTGCAGTTAATCAGAGTGCACATAGAAACTGGGTAATTGTGTGATCAAATAGCTATTGGGTATTTCTAACATTTTCAAAGATTGGCTTTTTTTCTGTGTGTGTAAGTGTTCCTACAGTCATATGGAGGTAAAAGAATTTACCTACCTCACAAAGACTCTGAAGTTTAATTAACTAATATTTGTAAAGCAAAAGGAAGGTGCTATAAAAATGACAAGGATCATTACTATAAAAAAGGATATGCTCTGGATAACTGTCTGAACTTTGAAGCTGATTTTACCAACCATATCCTCCAGCCTTTTGAGGCTCAGCAATCACATATATCAAATGGGTCACATTGGTGGCCCACCTATATTTTGCTGACTGGTAAGTGCAAAATATACATATGTATGAGCAAACTGGGTAGCAGAGCTCATACTTACAGACTAGTTTTTGTAAATGCTCTTTGTTCAGACATACCCGGAAATAATTTAATATTCTTTTTTCTCAGAAGTCACACTTCATATATTTTTTGGATTATCTGCTTGCTCTAGTTATGAAAAACCATGACTCTTTTTCAGTCTACCGGACATACATGTACATATGTGGCATACTCCTATTTTTAGCATGTTTTCCCTGTGAACAGGTGGGAAAAATCCTTTTTAATAAGCTATTGGTCTCTTTTCAGGTCACCAAAGGATTTTGATTTCTTTGCTTGTCAGCCCTGATTAAATTAAAAGAAAATGTTCTAAAAAATATGACTTCATGTGGCAGGCTATGTCAAAAATAGTTAACACTGCATGGGAAAATGTTTCAAAGCATCTTCAGGAACAAGTCAGAAAAAGTATTTCATTCTTTTCTTCAACTAGGTCTTAAGAACAATTGCAATAATTAATATCAATGCTATTAGAATCAGTTAGGAAGGTAGTAAGAAAACAATCAGATTCATTGGATTTGTTTGCAAGTTATACATCCTGCCTAAATACTAATGGGCTAACAATACTGGATATAAGCTTGCATTTCCTAATCATGCACTTTAAAGTCACTTTTACTTTAAAACCTCAGGACATTTTTAATGTAACATATGGTTTCAGTTACATATTTTTACAAGTATGGATGGCATAAGATGGAAAGGAAATGTCATATTTAAATGATAGTAAAAGAATAAAGATATATGTTTCTCATGTAATAATTATAGAGAAAATATTAATTTATTATTCTTTATGCCACTGTGTCTCTAATGTAAAGCATATTTTATGTTTATTAATCAATGGTTATATTTATATATTTTCTAAAAGAGATCTAGGCACAGTTATAGATTTTCAGAGTGAAGTAGTTGTTGCACTCCAAAAGATTAAAAGATTTTTTAATATTTAAATCAATTAGTTCTTACTTTGCCCTAAAACCAACTTGAAGGTAGAAATACTTCCTGTGTGTTACTTTTCTTTGTAACGTCAATACACGTTCCTTTCATGATAAGTAAACAGTTGGCAAGGAACTCCCTCTTGTGGTCAAATATTCTTAATTAGAAAAAGATTTGCACTCAACTGATGGTCTGGATTATTAGAACATGGGTCACTTGAAACCATTAAGATTAACAATACTGATATAAGTGGTTTTACTGAAGCAATTCATTGCAAATTAGGACTGAGTTCTGAAACATATGCTCTTAATTTTTGCTAAAAAGTAGGGATTTGCACCCATGTTCAGGATAAATTAGATATGAAGTACAATTTCCACCTCTCCCCTCCCTCCCTTCAAAATTGCAGCTCCTTATAACAAGATCTGTATTCCCTAAACATATCTGGGTGCAATATAGAAATTCAAAAGGAAGATTAATTTCTCACTCTAAGAGGGACAAGATTACCTTGCTATTAACTACTTCTTTGCCGTGCCACATATAAAAGTAGAAGGCCTTATTCTCAATGGCAATAACTGCATGGTTCTAAATCTGGGAGCTTTCCAAACATTCCAAATTAAGGATGTGGTAAATTACAAGGAAAATCAGATGTCTGACGGATTCCAATCTCTACTACTACCTGATAATTTGATTTGCAAGCTATCTCAACAATTTTAAAAAATTGAGAATGGTCATACATTATTTTGTTATCATAACATACATAACACCAACTGTGCATAGTAGCTGGTTTATAGACAGTTAAGAACAACAGGCCCCTGATCTGAAGAAAACTGCAGGCCCAATTTCCCACAAATAGCAAAGCTCTTACTGATTTTAACGGGATCAGGATTGGGCCCTAAACCCTGGTGGCAGCCATTTAATTTCTATTGCGTTTAACCCTAAACTGTTACTATGAGATGTAAAAATGTGACATAAAACATATGATGGCATAATGCATCAAAGACTATGGGCTGGTTGACACCGTGGAGTAATGCACTCTACTGAAGTGTGATTTCTAAAGCACACTGACAGTTGCACATTAATTGGTCCATGTGAGCACTAAAGATTCCCAGTTTCAAATAGCACTATGTTAAAGGACACCAGCACGGTCCACCTGGACCAATTAATGCACAACCCGTTAAGGTGCTTTAGAAATCACACACCCATAAAGTACATTATCCCACTGCATAGCCAAGCCCTTCAAGCATTTCTCTTAGGCCAAATTTTACCATCATATTTATACATGAGACTCCCACAATGGGAACATCAAGTTTGCATCCAAGGGCAGAATTTGGATTCTAATTCTGGAGAAGAATGTGTAATTTTATACTCTCTTTATGAATAAATAAAGTCATAGAAATCAGTAAAGGTATAAAAGAGCTAATAGATGAAGCACATTAGCTACCTAACTTACCTATTTAATGAGAAGTCCAAATATGATCATTGTTACCCCACCATGTGACTACACCATGTCTACAGGTTCTAAGCCTGTCTAACAAATAGTACAGGCATGGTGGCAGGAAAATTAAAATATTTTTTCTCCATCAACACTTTTGCTCATGCGCATTACATTGGTAACAACATGACTGGTCTTCAGGACACTTAAGACTACTACTTCTAGCTGATCTTTATAGAAGTAATGACAGTGGTCTCAGATGGAGAAGGGAAAGTACAGCGTTGATCTTTACTAGGGGAGGGGAAACCAAGGATAAGTCATCCATATAATGCAGAAATGGTTTATAGGTGGTCAAAGATGTACAAAGCATTGTGCAGACCAGTTGAAAAATAAGGGGCGAGGTTCTGTATTCTGCTTCTAAAAGGCACAGCACAGAATGTGTTGCTCAGGAAAGATAGAGCTCTGGTAGCTTTAAGTTATTTTTCTTCCCTCCTCAACCTGAGTTGCTCTGGGAACTAAAAATGCCCCCCCAGTGTAATTTAAACAATTCTAGAAGTCAAACTAAGGCTTGGTCTACACTACATACTTATTTTGGTATGACTACATTGCTCAGGAGTGAAATCCACACCCCTGAATAACAAACTTATACTGACCTTAACCCCCCATGTAGACAACTCTATGAGCTTCTCCCGCCAACATAGCTACCACCTTTTACAGAGGTGGAGCTATTAAGACTACAGGAGAACTCTCTCCCATCAACTTAAAGCATCTTCATACTACACTGGCACAGCTGCGCCTATGTAAAAAGTGTAGCCCTGCCCCCGTTACAGAGCCTCCCAGGCTGCAGCACTGCCTGGACTCTGCATAATACTGTGTGCTGTGGACTCAGTCCTTACATGCTCTTCTTGCCCCCTAGCCTCACCCCCAGCAGCCCTATGCCAAGACTTGCAAGGGGTTTTTAAGAAGACAGCTTTATGGCTGTCTTCCACAGTGCCTGGACCAGGAGAATCTTCCCTCAGCTGGAACTAATGTTTTTAGCGTCTATTTACGTTGCTCTGGCGCTTTTAACTCAGGATAAATGTGCTGGAGCAGAGGTGAGAATCTCACCCAAGAACTCTGCCAGGCCATAGGAACTCACAATCTAATCAATGGAAGAGGACCATAATCATACCCATAGGGAAGGGGAGGACACAAAGAAGGAAACTAATCAATCAACTATTTGTTATTTCTGTTCATTTCCCTACCCCCACTCCCCACCCAAGTGATCTGCAACTACCCTCACAGCTTCACATTTGTAACAATTGATTTACTATGTATTTTTTGTTCAAGCTAGCACTCGACCATGCCTGCCCCAGTCTGGGTGCACTAAAAACCAGGCAGAATTTGTTTACCAGTGAAGGGGGCCCCAGCCAATTCTAATGCAACACTTCAGAGGGAACTTCTCAGGGTAAGGGATGTGGCCTTGGCCTCACTCCTCCCTTTTGCCCCAATATCCCAGCCTGTGGTTCCATAGCAGCACTGAGTTATGTGGAGGCTACACCGGAAACCGCTGCTTCTAATCATGCTTTTTTCAACATCTCTGAGGTATCCTTCACTGTGCAGACATAATGCCTCCAGGGACTTTCACTCAGACAGTGCTTCCCCCCACATCTGATGCCCATAATAAAGTCCATGTTATATATTAAATGACACTAAATTGGTTGTATGCAGTGTTGTTGTAGCCATGTAGGTCCCAGGATATTAGAGACACAAGGTGGGTGAGGTAATATCTTTTATGGGATCAACTTCTGTTGTCTCTCTCACCAACAGAAGTTGATCCAATAAAAGATATTACCTCACCCGCTTTGTCTCACTGTATTGGTTTGCTTTTCATCGCTAATTGTATACATATTACATCCATTTTAAAATATATAAATAAACCCCATATTAATTTAATTTATTTAACTCTTTTGTTGCTACTGGAATGAACATTTTTCTAGCAGGAATTTCCAACTGACCATGCATTCAAATTAAAGGAACATTAGGGATTATCAAGTTGATTGGCCAGACCGGACATGTTTAGTACATCATCCAGCAGAGACAGAGTTAGTATGTTCTGAATGCATCTTGTTTCATAGTATTTATTACACGAAATCTTGCCAATTATATAGGTCACATATGTTTTACACATCTGTGTAAAATGATTCTTCAAACATATATGGGGATTAATGTTTTTCCAGCTGGGCTGTGTAAATGGTTGCCTCTGCTATATACTGTGGGCTTGAAGCACCTATGACGAATAGCTGGGGGGGGGGGGTTTGACAATTGGCAATAGGAAAACTTGCCAGCTTTTTTCTTCTTGGCTAAAAACTTTTTCTTTGATTGCAGAGCTGCACTCTTTGTTTTGTGTTTGAATCTAAGACCCTGTTCACATTTCTCACAAAATCCATAGATCTTTTGAACTTGTTATTCTAGCAGTGCACTGCGTAAAGTAGCCCTACAGCTGCCCACAATCAAAGTACTAGATGGCCCACTTGAGCACAGATATTGCTTTATGAATTAGGAGTACAATACACAGTCTTTCTGCTATGTATAGAATCCCAGATGTAAACCGTTGCCTGAGAATTTAATGGCCCTGGGACTTTCACTTTATGGAGATGCTTTACCTAGGATTCTGGCATTTAGAAGAATGTTTAATATTTTTGTACCACAAATGATTGTCTTCTGTTGAAGCAAAGTAACTTACCATGTTTATCTATAGTAGTTTCAGTTCTGGAAACCAATACCTACCATGGAGAATATAAAATGTGCTATTAAAGCCCAGTCGCACAAGGGATTGAGTAATAACAATGGAAGGTATGCTCATGAAGAATCATACCCATAAAACACAAATATTTAAATTGTCTTCTCATGTTACTAATTTGAAAGGGATTATTGACTAAAAAGATATAGCCAATAGTTGGACTATACTCACAGTTCATTTTAAAAAACATTGAAGACACCAAAAAAAACCCAAAAAACTTAGCCAAATTTATTGTCTAAAAATGAAGCAGAAAGGAGACACACATATCTTCCTCCTGGGAAGCAATTCTTATCCCACAGCATGCTTTAAAGATATGCATTTCAGCTACTAGTAATATTATTTAGTATTTATAGTATAATTTTACAAGTTACAAAACTTTTTACAAGACACTAAAATCCACCCCACCATTTCATAATAGTTCCTTTACTTGATGTTGAATTCTATATTTTTTTTAAAAAAAAATCTCTGTTTTGGATACTACAGTCCAAACCAGTTAGGCATAGAGGTACCTATATTAGATACAGAACAAATGTATTTAGATTTTGACAGATTTTGTATTTGCTAGTACCAAAGCTGACTTTAGCTTTGTACAGTGTTATGCGATGCTTAGAATGAGTGAACAAGAGTAAGCATAATACTAGTCAAATATAAAGCTTTCTGCTAACATTTATATGTAATATTATGTGTAATACATATTAAAATAGTGTGAAATATGTATGACATATACATCTTGGCTAACAGGGTGCTGAGAAAATTAACCAATTTTTGTAAAAAACCTTGAGTTCTTTTGCTAAAAAAAGTCAAAGAATTGCAAAGTATAACTTATTATATTTTTGTGGGTTGGGCCAAACATCACCGAAGCCAGTGGGTATAACTACTGCTCTTCATTTAAAATAGCTTTAAGAAACAGATAAGCTCCTTCATAAACAATAGCAATCTTCACTCCAAAACACAGACAAAGGCACATGTGAGGCCACTCAGGAATTTGAACTACGTGGGATGGAGGCTTGGTTGAGTATTGTTTCGAAGTGTGTGTGTGTGTGTGTAACCCTTCTGCCCGTCAGAGTTGGCAGCAACCAGGGCCGGGTTCAATATCTAGGGGATCCATTCCGATAACACAATGCAAACTGGCTCGAGCCCCCACCCAGTGACCTGGGACAAATATATACCACCCCCCGCTGGGCGCCTCCAAGAGGCAATACTTCCCCTCTCGCAAGCACATAGTCTGAGTGTAGCAAAAAGCCTTTTAATAACAGAGAGAAACAATGTGGCATTATGTTGGGGAAATACCACCAACAGGATTCATAACACAACCCATGAGCAAAAAACACCCACCCCAAGCAAATTGGGGCATGCCCCTTTCCCTTTGGTTCTTGAGTCCAGCAACCCCAAATCACCCAAAGTCCCAAAAGTCCGATGACCCAAAAGTCTCTGTCCCTGGTCAGGGCAGACCCAGAGTTCAAAAGTTTATCTGCGGAGCTTTACCTCCCACCCTGGGTGGAGATGGGACGGGGGTAAGAGGCACCTTACATGATCTGAAGCTGACCGTCCCACAGCTCCATAGGCCTTCGCTCCGCTCTGCCAGCCGCCCCACGAACTCCTTCGCTCAGCTCCGCTCCGCTCCGCAGCCCACAAGCAGCTCCCGCCGTCCCACAAACTGCTCCACCAGCCGGTCCACAAACCGCTCCGCGTCCACCAACAGCTCCCGCTGTCCTACGAACTGCTCCGCCAGCCTGTCCACAAGGCACTCCAGCCGTTCTGCAAACTGCTCCACGATATATCTTCAGGCTCCCCCACTACTTAACACAATGCTCAGTGATTTCAGCTCTTAGTCAGTTCAGCTCTTTGGTGAATTCAGCTTGTAGTAGGGGAGCCTCAGTGCTGGTGCACCATTAGCCCAAAGTGAGCTCAGCAGCCTGTAACTAGATTTCTAATGAAATCAAAATTAGCTCTGATATTCCACAATGGAGAGAGGAGGAAGTGCAATTAGCATGTAAGGCCCTTACCAAGGAGCCCATGCCACCAAGTATTAATACTTGTCCCCAGCCTCTCTCAATTCACACAGTTTTGGAACCCATGACCCTTGCCTAGCGAGTGCTACTTAGTTGATGGTGAGTCCCTCCATCATAACAAAAGGCCAAGTACAGTTCCAAGCACAGTTCCCATAATCAGGGTAATAACAATTTATTCTTCCTGCCCCAATAACAGAGACACTGGGGATCCCACAGCAGCCAAAGTGACCATTTGGGCAGCTATGGCCTCAGTCTAGGCGGGGTGGGTGTGCCTATGCAAATGAGATCAGCCCCTGAAGTTTTTTTCCACAACTTGCCACACCTCACCACCAGATGTCAGGGTGGAGCTCATCCTGACACTGCTTGCGTGTGTGCGTGAGAGAGAGATTGACCAGAAGACACAAAAGAGACAGCAGAAAGTCAGACACAGCCTGAACAAGCACAATGTTGCACTGAGAAAAGCTGAGAGAGAAACATTATGGCTGTGCTGGCTGAAATGGGACTGGAGTGTGAGCAGAGAAACTGTCTCCTGTTGTTGTATTTTTCCTGTGTTCGGGGGAAGAGGACTTTGTACAGTCTTTGTAAACAGGATTGCAAAGATACCTGACTCCATTATCAGTTTCTCCTCCAAACAGAAACAACCCATAGGACCCTGAACTTTGGTCAACCGCTGGTATCGAAAGGGGAACCACTGGTGTAAGGACTGGGATCCAATTTCCAAGGAGAGAAATTGTTAGCTGGTATTTCTGTTGAACCAGAAAGGAATAATGGAGGTGCTTGCAGAAATGACAAATGGCCAGAAGGAATTAAAACAAGATTTAAAGCAAGAATTGAAGGCTTCCCAGAAAAGACTGAAAATCTGCAAGCAGAGATGAAATCTTTTTTGAAGCAGCAAGTACAAAAGGACTGGACAGACTGGGAAGCCCAACTGAAAAACTCCCTGTCTGGAATGGCAAGAGATATTGAAGAGGTGACCAGTAACCTGACTGCCATGGATTAGAAAGTTTGCCAGGAAATCTCTGGTGCACTGGGAATTTGGTAATAGAAAGGAGCTGGAGCAAGAACTAAAGAAGCTGGGAAATCATTTTGAGAAGGAAATCAAAGGGTAACAGCCCAAAGTGGAAGTCAATAACCTGGATGTGAAACTCTTATGGCTAAAGGAGTTGGGTAAGACAGGACATTCACAGCAATTTTCTACCCC
This sequence comes from Chelonia mydas, assembly GCF_015237465.2. Lineage (NCBI taxonomy): Eukaryota > Metazoa > Chordata > Testudines > Cheloniidae > Chelonia > Chelonia mydas. The sequence continues at coordinate 57,563,728 of NC_051245.2, read as the reverse complement.
CCTGTTGTAGCCCATAGAGACCCAGAAAGGAGAGGTCAGATTGTCCTAAATAATGCAAAAATTTTGAGGGAAAAGCTCCATGGGAGTCTCTAAGGTGCCACAAGTACTCCTTTTATTTGACTCAGTTCAACATCATAGCCCAAATGAGTGATTGGAAAAATAAACAGAAAAGGGATTTTCTAGCTGACAGCTTCTGTGGCCCTTCTTTGACAGTGCTGCATAACTTACACCTTAAATACAGTTAGTCATTTAGTTATCCAAGCCTTGGTATAAGCCCTTGATATGTGGTTTGGAGCCAACCATTATTCTGAGCTGGCCAGGACACAGTTAAGAGCTAGACAGACAGAGAAAGAAAAGACCTGAACTGGGAAAGGACCTGCAGAGAGTTGTATTCCTGGCGTACACAGATACCAATGAGGGCTTCCAGAATAAATTGCCAATAAGCCAATTTGTAGATGCACATCTGGGCACGGACTTGCAGATCAAGGTCAACAAAAGGAGGCCAAATACACTTTGAGAGGCAGTGGAACTTGTCATGGGACTTCAATCCTTCTATAGTGCATCAGAAGAGAAGGCAGATATGAGGATGATGGAAGCTGACCACCATGAGTCCTGTAAGTACAACCTGTACTAGGTATGATGGAAAAAGGGTAACCAGATATCCCGATTTTATAGGGACAGTCCCGATATTTGGGGCTTAGTGTTATACAGGCGCCTATTACCTCCCACCCCCTGTCCTGATTTTTCATACTTGCTGTCTGGTCATCCTAGATGGAAAGGGGATTCTCATCTGGTTCCTAACATTTTCAATTAGAGAAAGTGATAAATTTGCTCTGTAAAACAAGAGAAATTAGCAAAAATGCACAAAAAAGGGTGGGGGGAGTGAAATAATTGGCCACGAAAAAAGAGGACTGCTATGAATATAAGGCTGTTCAGGACACAGCATCACAGATGCCTAGCGAAAGTCTCTCATCCAGTTCATGGGACACCAAGATAAAGGGGCATAGCTCCAGTTTTTGTTTAGATCTTGGCAATTGAACAATAAAAGGAGTTTGGCTATTGAGTATGTAATAGTATCTGTGAAATACACAGGCATAGTAGACACTGGCTCAGACATAAATTACAGGACCCAGAAACGCTACAAACAGAATCCCCTAATTGGCTCAAAAGAAGAAAAACTGGATCTTTGGAATATGAGGAAGAAGTCCGGGTAGGCAAGATAGTGGATGAGCTAATAATCCGTTTGGATTTCATAACTATGTAATCAAGGCCAGAAAAGATGTCTTACAAATGCAGTCTGTGTAAATTCCATTCAAAGATGTGGCCAAGGTAAGACAAAGCATTTGTAGGCAATTTGTTCACAGTGAACAAGTTGTCCTGCCTCCAGGGGCAGAAACCTACATAACAGCTATATGCTGCGCTCACTTTCCAGCAGAGGAACTATGAGGAGTGAGCGAAACCTGTTTTGGGACCCAAGGTCTCAGGGACATCTTAGCTGCTACAGATGTTGTGGATCTGAAACAGGAATGGATCCTTGTGCTGAATGTTTCTGACAAGTAGAAAGCAATATAAAAGTAAACAACAGTTGTAAAATATGGAACAATGTATCTAGTAAGGTATAGAAGAAAACTACAAGGGGGAAGGAGGTAAAGGTGTTCTCCCTGAGTTTCTTTTGGACCTGTTCCAGCACAGGGCTGTAAGCTTAAATGAGGAGCTGAAGAGTGGTCTAAGAGCCTTTCTGGATAGGAATCATGAGTGGTTTTCCAGATCCAACAAAAATATAGGTTGTCCTATGCTGGTCCAGCACAAGTATGATAATGGAGAATAAACCCATTAAATAACGACCTTCCCATTTATCAGAAGCAAAGAAGAAAAAGCATTACAGGCTACTGAAGAAATGCACCAGGATGCATAACAGGATTCAGCCAGTCCTCGGACCTTACCCATTCTGCTGGTTAAAGAAAAAGGTGGAAGCACCAACTTTTGTGTGGACTATAGAAAACTTTAAAGGATTCTTATCCATTACCATGATTAGATGATCTCTTGGATGCTGTATCATATTCAGTCTGGTTTCCACAATGGATCTTAAAAGTAGGTATTAGCAAATAGCCACAGATTCAAAGAACAGAGAAAACAGTGCTTGCACAGAAGGATGAGACCTATGACAATTTAAAACTATAGCTTTTGGCACCTGCCAATATGAAATCGGACCCAAAGAAATGGAAGTTGTTTCAAAAAGATGTAAGCTACCTGGGGCACACAATCAGTGAGGGAGGCAGGGGGAATTTTTACTGACAAAGAAAACTGAGGCTATCCAGAGCTAGAAAACTCCCCAGAAACTCACAGATGTGCAGAGTTTTACAGCGGTCTGCTCCTGTTACAGAAGGTTTACTTGTGATTTTTCAATATTGCAAAGCCATTGCATGACTTGGGTGAGAAAGAGAAACCATTTCAGTGGTCAGCAGAGTATGATTTAGCATTCTCGGAGTTGAAAAAGATTCTGGTGACTTCTGTGTTGACCTATCCATGTTTCAAAACCTCTTTCTTATTGGACACAGATGCTAGTGCTTATGTTTGGAGAAAGTACGGACACAAGATGACAAAGGATATTCGAAGATGGTGTGTACAGCAAAAAGTTATTACACCACCGGAAGGAACTCCTAGCAGTTAAGAGCATAAGAACAGCTATACTGGGTCAGACCAAAGGTTCATCTAGCCCAATATCCTGTCTTCCAACAGTGGCCAATGCCAGGTGACCCGGAGGGAATGAACAGAACAGGTAATCATCAAGTGATCTATCCCCTGTCGCCCATTCCCAGCTTCTGGTAAACAGAGGCTAGGGACACCATCCCTGCCCATCCTGGCAAATAGCCATTAATGGACTATCCTACATTAATTTATCTAGTTCTTTTTTGAACCCTGTTATAATCTTGACCTTCACAACATTCTCTGGCAAGGAGTTCCACGGGTTGACTGTAGGTTGTGTGAAAAAAAATGCTTCCTTTTGTTTGTTTTAAACATGCTGCCTATTAATTTCATTTGGTGACTCCTAGTTCTTGTGTTAAGAGAAGGAATATTTATTTTCTCCTCCCCAGTCATGATTTTATATCACTCTATCATACCCTTCCTTAGTCATCTCTTTTCCAAGCTGAAAAGTCCCAGTCTTATTAATTGCTCCTGTGATGTACGGCTAGAAAAGGTTAAACATCCTGCAAAATAAACAGCCCACAGAAGACATGTGGGGAGATAATGTTTGTGTTTTTGTGTATTTACATATATATGAGTAGGGTCCACAATGTAATCAACAGTCCTTGTCTATGCTGTATTCCGATAGTTCAGAGATCAAGAGAACATCCTAGCATTTAAATGAATTGTAAACACAGGCTATCTCAGTATTCATCTCTTTGAAATGTACTGTGAATGGTGGAGGAACAAGCAAATTGCCTTATGTTAATTCTATAGCTAAGTACCGGTGATGGACCTCCTTCAAAGTCATCCTAATTACCTTTTGTTCCTGGACGAACTCCCAACTTGTCAAAGAGGACATGAAATTGTATAAAAGATCATTGGGTCCTGATTCTGTCATTTCAGATCTGCTTAGGCTTCATCAGGGGAAGTTTGAGTTGCAATTGAATTGAATGATTTAGCATTTTCGGAGTTGAAAAAGATTCTGGTGACTTCTGTGTTGACCTATCCATGTTTCAAAACCTCTTTCTTAATGGACACAGATGCTAGTGCTTATGTTTGGAGAAAGTACGGACACAAGACGACAAAGGATATTCGAAGATGGTGTGTACAGCAAAAAGTTATTACACCACCGGAAGGAACTCCTAGCAGTCCCAGTTATGCTGGTACACCCTGAATATGATATTTGGACATTGGACTATAACCTATGAACTATTTCTAAAAGAACTCTTTGCAACTACAAAGCTCACCATCTCTGCTATGAATCTGCACCTAAATGAATTGAACTCATGTCTGTATGTATGTTGATCTTTTAACCATACTCTCTCTCTTTTGTTTTTTAATAAAGTTTAGTTTAGTTAATCAGAATTGGCTGTTGCATGTATTTGAGTAAGATCTGGAATATTCAATAACCTGGGAGGTAATGTGTCAGATCTTTTCGAATTAGTAGAACCTTTTCTTTTATATGATGAAATAAGATTTACAGAAATTTTCATCATATTTGACGTGGGTACCTGGATGGAGGCCTGAGGCTGGATCAAGGGAACTGTGTTGTTTGGACTTCTGAGTAACCAGTAAGGTAATAAAGAAGCTGTTTTATGCTGGCTTGGTAAATCTAAGTATTGGAATATCCACCAGCTTTATGGGGATTGTCTGCCCCATTCTTTGCAGTTCACCCTAATTTAGTGACCATAGCTGGCTTCCCCCTAGGCTCCCAGTCACAGCTTCTCATATGGAAGCCATTCCATACCCCTAATCATTTTTGTTGCCCTTTCCTGAACCTTTTCCAATTCCAATATATCTTTTTTGAGATGGAGCGACCACATCTGCACACAGTATTCAAGATGCGGGTGTACCATGGATTTATATGGGCAATAGGATATTTTCTGTCTTATTATGTATCCAATTCTTAATGATTCTCAACATTGTTTGCTTTTTAGACTGCCGCTGCACATTGAGTGGATGTTTTCAGAGAACTATCCACAATGACAACTAGATCTCTTTCTCGAGTGGTAACATCTAATTTAGACCCCACCATTTTATATGCACAGTTGGAATTATGTTTTCCAATGTACATTACTTTGCATTTATCAACACTGAATTTCATCTGCCATTATGTTGCCCAGTCACCCAATTTTGTGAGATCCTTTTGTAGCTCTTCAAAGTCTGCTTGGGACTTAACTATCTTTAGTAGTTTTGTATCATTTGCAAAATTTGCCACCTCACTACTTACTCCCTTTTCCAGATCATGTATGAATATGTTGAATAGGACTGGTCCTAGTACAGACTGCTGGGGACACCACTATTTACCACTCTCCATTCTGAAAACTGACCACTTATTCCTACCCTTTGTTTCCTATCTTTTAACCAGTTACCACTCCATGAGAGGACCTTCCCTCTTATCCCATGACAGTTTACTTTGCTTAAGAGCCTTTGGTGAGGAACCTTGTCAAAGGCTTTCTGAAAATCTAAGTACGCTATTTTCCCCCCTGGATCCCCCTTGTCCACGTGCTTTTTGACCCCCTCAAAGATTCTAGTAGATTGGAGAGGCATGATTTCCCTTCTAGCAGATTGGCGAGGCATGTTGACTCTTCCCCAACAAATTATGTTCATCTGGGAGTCTGACAATTTTGTTCTTTACTATAGTTTCAACCAGTTTGCCTGGTACTGAAGTCAGACTTACCAGCCTGTAATTGCTGGGATCACCTCTGGAGCCCTTTTTTAAAATTAGCACCACATTATCTATCCTCCAGTCATTTGGTACAGAAGCTGATTTAAATGCTAGGTTACAAACTACAGTTAGCAGTTCTGCAATTTCACGTTTGAGTTCCTTCAGAACTCTTGAGTGAATACCATCTGGCCCTGGTGACTTATAGTTTATCAATTTGTTCCAAAACCTTAATGACACCTCAATCTGGGACAGTTCCTCAGATTTGTCACCTAAAAAGAATGGCTCAGGTTTGGGAATCTCTCTCACATCCCTCAGCCCATGAAGACCGATGCAAAGAACTCATTTAGTTTCTCCGCAATGGCCTTATCTTAGCCTCATTAGCATCTTGTTTAGCAGGCTTCCTGCTTCTGATGTACTTAACAAAATTGTTTGCTATTACTTTTTGAGTCTTTGGGTAACTATTCTTTAAATTCTTTTCCTAATTATATTTTTACACTTTTTTCCTAGAGTTTATGCTCCTTTCTATTTTCCTCACTAGGATTTAACTTCCACTATTTAAAGGATGCCTTTTTGTCTCTCACTGCTTCTTTTAGTTTGTTGTTAAGCCACAGTGGCACTTTTGTGGTTCTCTTATTGTGTTTTTTTAATTTAGTGTATACATTTAAGTTGAGCCTCTATTAGAGTGTCTTTAAAAAGTTTCCATGAAGCTAGCAGGGATTTCACTTTTTGCTCTGTACCTTTTAATTTCTGTTTAACGAACATCCTCATTTTTGTGTAGTCTGCCTTTCTGAAATTAAATGCAACAGTGTTGGGCTGCTGTGGTGTTTTCCCCACCACAGAAAAGTTAAATTTAATTATATTATGGTCACTATTACCAAACAGTTCATCTATATTCAACTCTTGGACCAGATCCTGTGCTGCATTTAGGACTAAATCAAGAATTGCCTCTCCTCTGGTGGGTTCCAGGACTAACTGCTCCAAGAAGCAGTCATTTAAGGTGTCAAGAAACTTTATTTCTGCATCCCATCCTAGGGTGACATTTACCCAGTCCATGTGGGGATGGTTGAAATCCCCCATTATTGAGTTTTTTATTTTTATAGCCTCTCTAATGTCCCTGAGCATTTCACAGTCACTATCACCATCCTGGTCAGGTGGCCTGCAATATATTCCTACTGCTATATTCTTATAATTAAAGCATGGAATTACTATCCATAGAAATTCTATGGTACAGTTGGTTCATGTAAGATTTTTATTTCATTTGATTCTATGCTTTTTTCCCCACGTACAGTACCACTTCCCCACCAGCATGACCTGTTGTGTCTTTCTGATATATTTTTGTACCCTGGTATTACTGTGTCCCATTGATTATCCTCATTCCACCAAGTTTCTGTGATGCCTATTATATCAATATGCTCATTCAATATTTGGCACTCTAGTTCAAGCATTTTATTATTTAGACTTCTAGCATTTGTATATAAGCACTTTAAAAACTGGTAACTTTTTAGTTATCTGCCATTACACAATGTACTGGAATGGGACTCTTTCATTTGACTGTTTCTCATCAGATTTTACCCATATTTTATCATCTTCTATTCTCTCCGCTTTACTAGGACATACAGAATCTCCATTAATAGATCCTCCTTTAAGGATTGTCTCTGTCCGAACCACATACTTCTCCGCACCTGTCGGCTTCTCCCCAGCCCTTAGTTTAAAAACTGCTTGATGACCTTTTTAATTTTAAGTGCTAGCAATCTGGTTCCATTTTGGTTTAGATGGAGTCCATCCTTCCTGTATAGGCTTCCCCTTTCCGAAAAGTTTCCCCAGTTCCTAGTAAATCTAAACCCCCTCCTCCTAACACCATCATCTCATCCATGCATTGAAACCCTGCAGTTCTGCCTAACTGGCCCTGTGTGTGGAAGTGGAAGCGTTTCAGAGAATGCTATCATGGAGGTCCTGGACTTCAATCTCTTATGTAGCAGCCTAAATTTGGCCTCCAGGACCTCTCTCCTATCCTTCCCTATGTCATTGGTACCTACATGTTCTGTGACCACCGGCTCCTCCCCAGCACTACACATAAGTCTATCTAGATGTCTCGAGAGATCTGCAACCTTCGCACCAGGCAGGCAAGTCACCATGCAGTTCTCCTAGTCATTGCAAACCCAGCTATCTATGACAGGTTTCAGAGTAGCAGCCATGTTAGTCTGTATTCACAAAAAGCAAAGGAGTACTTGTGGCACCTTAGAGACTAACAAATTTATTTGAGCATAAGCTTTCGTGAGCTACAGCTATCTATGGTGCCACAAGTACTCCAGCTATCTATGTTTCTAATGATAGAATTCCCCATAACTATTACCTGTCTCTTCCTAATAACTGAAGTTCCTTCACCTGGAGAGGTATCCTCAGCATGAGAGGATACCATGACATCATCTGGAAGGAGGGTCCCAACTATGGGATCATCTCTCTGTACTCCAGTTGGATGTTCTCCTTCTCTGAGACTTTGATCCCCCTCAGCAGCACAGAGGCTGTTAGACCAGGGATGGGACCAATCTACTGTGTCCTGGAAAGTTTCATTCATGTACCTCTGTCTCCCTTAGTTCCTCCAATTCAGCCACTCTCCAAAGCCTGTACACTGCCTCTGGGGGCCAGGAGCTCCTGGCCCCCAACACACACATATGCCACCTGCCCATAGGGCAGGTAATCATACATGCTGCATTGGGTGCAATCAACTGGATAGCCCCCACTCTATTGCTGGACTTTTGCCTGCATTCTCTTTTTACTCTTGCAGCTTGTTCCTTTGTTGATGTTTTGTTTTTATTAGGGAGTGTTTTGGGTTTTAAGTTTAAAGACTGTTAAGCATATCTAGCCCCTCCTCACTCTCTCCCTCTAAGCTCCCGTTAGCCACTCCTGTTCACTAGCTCCTCCAGTCACTTAGAAGCAGGCTTTTTAAAGCCCTAGTCTTCCTGAGTAGCCCCACCCCCTGGTTAAGAGTTGATGGGTGCTAAAGGGCTTAGGGATCAAAGCTTCATTATGAAGCTCTCAGCCTTGCCTAGCAGGTCGCTAGGCTCATCACACAGTCCCCAAACAAACAGACTAAATTATATATTTCAGTCAAGTAGCAAGCACACCACAAACACAAACACGCATACTACAGTTGTTAAATCTATAGAAAATTCTCATCACATTCCCATGTTTATATGGGATGGAGTTTATGGTCAGGACAAACCATGTTTTGGTGCAATGGCTCTTTAGATTCAGGAATCCTGAGGAACAGCTTGCCAGGTGGTCGGGGAAATTGCAGTGCTTTGATTTGACAATTACACAGAGGCCTATCCATAAGCATGGTAATGCTGATGCCTTGTCCAGATGGCCTTGTTAGGAAGCTAATTGCAAACCTTGTCCCAAGCAAGAGACCAAGAAATTCGTTGCTCCAAGTGTGCCTCTCTTCCTTTAATTTGCAACAGTGCTCATGTTCCTGGAACAATGGGGAAGAGGTTGTAGGAATGGACCCCATAGCAACTAAAAACTCTCAGATGAGATGATCCTGATATCAGGATATCATGTGATTGGAAAATCAACTGGCAAACACAGTGAACCTGGAATAGAATGTACCCTTACAATACCACAGTAAAAACTTTCCGGGCACAGTGGGAAAGCTTAAAGATAATATTTTATCTAGAACATGGGAGAAACCAGCAGGTGATGGTTCCTGGAGTCAGCTCAATGTTAAAAAAGGAGGTTCTGAGGTTATTTGCTTTTAAATCTGCTGAACATTTTGGGGTTGCCAAAACTTTAGTCAAGCTAAGAGAGAATTTTTAATGGGTAAAATAAAGGCAGGATGTAGAAAAGTGGTGCAGGAAATGTGATGCTTGTATTGCAACCCCCCATGCATAAGTATCTTGGGGGAGCACCAGTGGAGTGCATTGCTATTGACATGCTTATGTATGTGCATGAGACTGAGGCTGACAATCAACATAGGCTTGTTCCTACTGACTATTTCACAAAATAGCCTGAGATTTGCCTAATAGGAAACCAAAAGGTTGTGACAGTAGTAGAAGTCCTCATGAGTGAATTCTTCACCAGATTTGGAGTCCTGGATGATTTACATACAGATCGAAGGAGAAAATGTGAATGCAAAAGTGGTTCAGGTAATCCATAATACTTGCACCACCCCAGCACACCCATAGTTCGATGAAAGGTTCAACAGGACTTCAGGGGTTTAGCTGGCTACCTTTCCAGAATAGCACCAAAAGGACTGGGACCAGCATTTCCCATTCCTTTTGATGGCTTGCAGAACAGCAGTCAATGAAAACACAAAGCATACCCCACCACTCCTTATGTTTGCACAAGGATCCCAGTAAACCTCTGGTATGGAATTGCTGAAGAGGAATAAAGGGATTTGAACCATTTGGATTATGTAGAAACCTTGTAATCTAAAATTGAACAATCTCAAACCATTGCTAAAGAAAATTTGAGGATAGTCTGTGATGAAATTAAAAGGCTGTAAAATGTAAAGTTATACAGAGAGACTAGTAAAAGAGTGGATCTGGTCTGTTTCCACAATTTGAAGAGAAAGAAAGGTAGGAGCCCTGAGCTGGATAAACCTTGAGAGAGTTGCTATACAATACTGACCTGAGTAAATGAAGTGGTGTAAGGGATATAGTTGGAATTCAGGACTAAACCCAACATTATCCATAAGGACCATCTGAGATGGTATCAGAAGGGCAGGATTTCAGTGTGGCTGCCCCCAGAAACTGAGTATGTAGCTGTGGAAATTGAGGCTAGGAAAACTGTGACAGTAATGAGTCCCCCATTAACACATATGGGAAGAATCTGTCTCGGCCAGCAAATTGCACAGAAACAATAGACACACTTTAAGAGCACATTGTAAGTGGCTACTTGGTTGCCTGGAAGAAAATCTGACAGAGAATGAAAAATTCGGGGGATTTGGATGGAAGTAAAATTGTTGTGCTGGTGGCATGAAAATATCCTGACAGAAAGGCACTATGTAAATAGTGAAGCTTGTATCATTTGTAATTTGTTAAATTATTTATTTTGTTTTTATCTGGAATGGGTTGTTGGATGTTACCATTTTAGGACACGTCAGGATGATGGGCAGAGCTAACACAGAGGGTGGTGTTGTGGGTTGCGTAAAATGTCATTGAAACTGGTGGGTAAAACTAGCTTCCCTGCATTTAAAAAACAGTTAAGCTCCTTTATGAAACAGTCTGCACTCTAAACGCAGGCACAGGCCAATGCGCAAAACAAAGACGCATGTAAGACTGCACAGGAATTTGAACGATGTGGGAGAGGGGCTTGGTTAGGTATTGTTTTGAGTAGAGGTGTGTGGGAGGAGAAGGAGAGGAACCCCACAGAAGACACAAGAGACACAGTAAAAAGCCAGACAGAGACTGATTAAGCACAGTGTGACCCGGAAAAAAAGCCTAGAGAAAGAGTTTGGGGGCTGAGTTCGACTGAAAGGTGCTTGGAGGTGTTCTTGTATGGTGTAGAATACCGCAATAATTAAAATTAGAGGGGGGAATTAAAGTATGCAAAATTTAATTACCCAGAGACTGTAGTGTAGCTAAATCCCACACACCCCTTCTGAAAATGTAATCCCCCAACTGAATTAAAACAATGTATTTTTAACTTGGAACTATATATCCTCCCATTGTTAATGGAGTGCATTAAGAAAGTCACTAAGGTAATGCTCCAAACTGGAGGATGTGTAATAAATTTCCTTGCTAATATTGGATTGCTTTTGTCAGTTTGTGTTACAATTTAACACTGTCTTACCATTGTGTATGTGTGTGAACTATTGTTCAAGAAAAAGCATATTATTACTGTTATTGTTTCAATTGATTTTGTTGTTTTGGTTCCAAAGTCATCTTGCTTTGTATTTTCCAGTGAATTAAGTACTTAGTTCCACAGAATAGTTTTCACTTTGTTGCCTCCTATTAAAAATGATATGCTATTTTAACTCTAAACTCAACAGCTTTAATTTCCTCCAATGTGTTTTATTTTCCTTTCCTATTTTATACACTAGAATATACATGGGATATAAACTCTGTTTTTATTTTATGTAATTGTGTAGTTTCAAGAAAAAGTCCTTAACACATGTAGGGCTCTATCAACATAATGACAAAAGAATTAGGAACACAAAGGAAAAAGGAAGTTTTAGCATAAGTAGATTAGTATTGTCTTGCTATACCAAAAAAGGACACAAGACACTGGATATGGTTCAATTAGGCTGCAACTTTATATTTAAACATCTGGGAATGTCCAGCAGAAAAAAGTGTATAGTGCAAGTAACTCCATGATCATTTCAAAATCTACCGCGGGGCTTCCGCCCTGGTCTCCAGCCAACCCACTGCAGGGACCTTACCACCTCGCCCCTCAAATGATAGTTCAGGTAGGCTATAAAGGCACCCCAACCCTCCACCCCTTTCTGCTCCTTTAGCAGACACCTCCTTTAAGTCCATTTATTTCATCACTGTATCCCCTCCCTATAGAGTACCTGCACTGGACATCCGCACCACACTTACATACTGAGTTGTGACATTACAGCCTAACTCCCTTCTCTATTCACTCTAACAAAGTCCCCCTGAAACCAGTGTGAGGAAGGTGAAAAAACCCCACTCTGCCTTGGCCAATCTGGTAGCGAGGGAATGATTCCTTCCCAATCCCCAAGAAAGGAGCAGCTAGCACAATGCCCATAGGAGGTCCTGACCAAACCTGGTATTTTGTCACTCTCAAGGGAAAAAATAATTTCAGGTTGACCCCAAAATGAATTTTTTCAGAATTTTCAGCAAATGAAGAAGTTGAAAAAATAATCATTTGGGATTAAATGAAACTATTTGTCCATCCAGAAATGGAATATTTTGTATCTATTTATGTTTTTGCTTTTTTAATTCTATTGAATAAAACTCCTAATGGAAATATTGACACAAAGTTGCAAAATGTTTGTCTAACCAAATCCATATTTTTCCCTGAAAAAAGTTTCAGATGAAAAATTTCACCCAGCTCTATTACCAAATGCTTCTCGGGAGGACTCCAGAAGAGGAAGAGACATGGTATCCAAAGCCCATGGAACTATAGGGATCCCTTCAGCACCAGAGCGTGGTCAGCCCTCTGCACAGCTCTGCATAAACCCTGTGCTCTTAGCAGAATAGATTGCCCTGCAGCAACATAGAATCCACCTCAGATAACAAGGAGGTGAGATGGTTGTTCTGTGCACAGGTGTGGGAAGAGCTCTGTTTTCTTTGCCCCTATGCAGACACTCTGCACTAGACCCAGACCTTTGTGCAGGAGTCCAGAATTCAGTTCCCAGTAGGAACTGCTGGGATTTTAGGCAGTCACAATGCCTCTCTCCATCGACGCCAATGGCTCCTGCTGGTGCACAGGGCAGAACCTAGAACTATGTAGGACTGCAATTGAAGTTATTGGACTTTTGCCATTGTGTTCCATGGAAGAAGGATATGGCCCTTCAGTAGCTAGCCCTTTTAACTTAGCTGTTTAGATTTGTAACACATCTTTATACAGGCAAACTTTTACTTTTCTGACTTGTTTCTTAACCACCTACAATGTTTTGCATCACATATAAATCTATCGCATTAGTGTGTCAGGGCTCCTCCCCTTTAAAACAATTTGTTGGGTAGGGCTGTAATACTCAAGCAACATGTTTTTTCTCATTGTGCTATATGATTTCAAAGCCAGTTATCTGGTTATTATTACCTCCAGACTTAGGTGACGCCGTGGGTGTCACATATTAAAATAACAGTTTTTCCCCCCTTTGTGCTCTTTTCATATCTTCAACGTGCTTTCAAAAAAAAAAAAAAAAAAAAACTCCAGGATCCTGTTGAGAAGAGATTTTTTTAATAGTTCATTTTACTCTTCTTTGTACAATACTTTCTCCATAGCTTAAACATAATTTTCCCACTACTGATTTTTTGCTTGTCCACTTGGCAACCCACTGATTGCTTTGAACAATGTTGAAATTACTATCGCTGTTTTTTTAGTTTTCATATGGCATAAAAATTTTACATTACCAAACTGCTATCATAAGTCTACATTGCAATACTACTGCATTACTATATATTCACTCTAAAAATACAACATAGGTCTCTGAAACAATTAATTTTCTATTCAAACGATGTCAGAAGATTACAACTCTTAGGAAAAAAAGGGAAAGTTCAAGGTATAGGTCATTTTTAGCTGTCCCTGTTATCAAGAACACATGCATAACAGAACTAACACAAGTTGTTTAGATTGAGATAAAGGATTTTTTTCAAGCACCTAAGTGACTTAGGAGCCTACATCTCATCGCCTAAAGTAATTTAGGAGCCTAAGTGCCATTGAAAGTCAAGCTCCTATGTGACTTTTGAAAATGAGTCATAAGCACATTTGAAAATGTTATCCTATTTCCATCAGGAAAAACATGTAGGAATAGATCCTTTTCCCTGCACACAACACAAGTAAAAATCCTGTCAAAAAGATACTCTACAGGTGATGAAGGAAATGACTTCCCCCCTCCCCGCCAGCACATGGAGCCGTGGCAGAGCCTTTATCATAGCCCCTGTGACTGACATTCTCTCCCCCCATAAAGGGGTTTGCATGGTGGATCCTTATATTTGCAGAACCTCTCATCATGTCCTCATCTCTTCCCGAGGCACAGGGAGTACCCCTGCAGAGCACAGCTCTCACTGTGTATAATGGAGGTAGACCCTTCCTCAGGTTTCCTGTACGCTGCCCCAACACAGCAGTTCTTCTGTATTAAGTATCTTTCACCACCCTTACTTGCAAGTAGCCCTAAATCCAAACATTGTAATGTAATATCCATTAATAGTTTTGTTGTTACTTTGGTGTGTTCTGCCGTCTATATGATCACAAGCTTAAAAAGAAAGCTATTTTTTCTTAGTCTACCAGTCTGGAAAATCAAAATGTAAGATTTTTTTTTTTAAATCTTGAATGTGAATGTGTTTCAAAATAATTTAAAATTACAATTTATAACTGATCAAAAATATTTCATATCAGGGGACAAGCTTGGACGGGCCATAACATCCATATTTACCCAGAGAGAGGATGATCTTCTGCTAGGAATCAGCCAGACCATTATTTAGGGGAGAAGTTCTCAAATTGTAGTCTGGGGACAACTGACAATGTGCAAAGCACTTGCTGGTCATCTCTGAAAACCCAGGTGGTCTTAAGGTGCCATAATTTCCTCCTTATTCCCAGCTTCTAGGAGACAGCTCTGAATCTCATCTCAGAATTAAAATGAAAACTATGAACAACCTCTGGGCTATGGTCACCCACAGATAACTCTTTTTAGAAGCTGGACAAAGGCCGGTTGGGATGGAGGTCCACCCTCACTTAGGCAAGACTGCAGATCACTCTTCTCAGCAGAACAACTTCTGAAATCATTACATAAGATGCTTCATTAGACTGCCTTTGTATCCAGCTCAACCCAAGTCAGAAACCCTGACAGGTGAAAAATATAAACTTAAAATAGAGACAAGGCGAGTGAAGTAATATTTATTTTTTTAACAACTTCTGTTGGTTCTTGTCTATCTCACCAACAGAACGTGTTCCATAAAAAGATATCACCAAACTTGTCTCTTTAGTATATAGGGACAGACACAGCTACAACTACACTGCATGCAACAACTTAAAAAAAAAAAGTCAATAGCTCTAAAAGAAAGTTAGCGAAATCTGCAGAAATAACTGCAGACTCAAGAGGGTCTTATTGAGGAAGTAGGATTGCAGTGATAATGCAGTCCTTACAGCATCAGTCCAACCTGACACATACAATGGGGCCTCAGTTGGGTGGAGGATACAGATACAACTGATTTCAGGCTAAAAATTGTTCCTGAATTACCGCTAATCCCAAAAACAGGGAATGATTCACTTATTGAAAGTGACCTATCGTACTTTCACCAAATCCTCATAATATTCTAAATCATCTTAACTCTATACAAGGTTTGAGAGAGAAAGTTACAGAGAGACCCAACTTACACTCCATGCTAAGAATAAATCCTCATGAATTTCAGTGAAAGTTTTACCTGTGCAAAGAATGAAAGATGGGGCCCTAAATCTTGAAAGTTGCATCAAAACAAATCATCATATTGGAAGAGCAACTCTTCCAAGTTTTTAGTCAAAATGCTAGGATCTAAATTCCACAAAGGAAGCTTTTGTGCAAGAAGTGGAGACTGTAAATTTATATACCTTGAAGCTTAAACTAGGAC
Source organism: Chelonia mydas (assembly GCF_015237465.2). Lineage (NCBI taxonomy): Eukaryota > Metazoa > Chordata > Testudines > Cheloniidae > Chelonia > Chelonia mydas. The sequence goes on along the minus strand of NC_051245.2, from coordinate 57,548,134 downwards.
ACAATACTGAAATGATTCAATTTTTTGGGATGCATTTTCAGTGATAAAACTGCTATAGACACAGAGAGACAAAATACAGTATGAACTTGGACAGTTATACAACACATGGTTGATGATGGTCTTTGCACAGTACACTGACACATTATTAAATTGGACCTCAGAGACTTATGCATGTATTAAGATCTCAGAAACTCCCTTAACCTCTTGGTTAATTAGCCTTTTCTTATACTGTGTTGACCAAAGTAAGCCAAGCCCCCCTGGTGCTCTCCAGCCAACTCAAAGGCAAAATGGAAAAACCCAGCTTGCAAAATTTTAGTCACATACCTCCTAAATGCTTAGGTCAGGTATCAAATAAGGAATGGACTTTATCAAGGTTTGTGAAACTGACTCTTATAAACAGAATATATTGGGAAAATAGCTCTCACAAACAGAATTTTTAACCAGGAAGGGAAGTTGCTTTATTACCTACTACCAGAAAACAGGTTCTTTCAGCTCACATGCTAAGTGTATGAATCAAATCATGGTATTTCTTTTTTGTAGCTCTAAGTGTGATTAAAATGTTTATTTAACCAGAATAACAAAGTAGCTAATAGTGACTAAATATAGTACCATATATTTAGAATGCTTATATTCATTTTAATTTGTACAATTCTAAAATTATACTGTAGTTAGGTGCTGTAACCTTTGCATGATTCTTGCTCTGTATACTGAAGGAGAATACAAGAAGTTTTGAGAAATACACTCAACTTTCCAGGCTTTAGGCTGCTATGCTTGACTACTCCAGAGATTCTGTTTTGCAAGTATGTATGGGGCCAGATAAGAGAAGGTCTGTAAGGCTTATGATGTTACCAATATACAATATTATATATATCATCATATACATTTTTATTACTATGAACTGTATTCATGTTAAGCTCTTCCAAATTGCTTTTTAGTTATGTTAAGTTGTTTAACCAAAGGGCAATGTGAAGTATTTTAATCTCAGTGTTATGTATAGAGGCATTCCAGAGAAAAAGGACAAGACAAGCAATTTTGGTGATGCTTAGCTAACACAGTCTCTGTACCCAAGCTATAGCTGATGCAGGATGTCTCTAAAGTTTTGCTGATATTTGCAATGCTATGGTAAAAACAAGATAATAACCTATTTACAATCTCCATTCGGTTTACTGCAGGATCTGTATAAGCCTAGCAAAAAGTTTCCAAAAAGGTGTCAAAAACAGAGATAAGAATGATATGTTAGGTTTAAAGTAATGCAACTAAATGGTGAAACCCTCATATGTTGTAAACAACCCCAGTATATATAAAAGGTAAAGTGAAGCTCAAATTTTGAGTCAGTGCGAGGCTCACTGCTGCCTTCCATGCTGGTGGTAATGTATTGATCTTCCTTTCTGTATTATGCAGTTTTAATCTTTGACTAATAACCTTTGAGCAATAAAGCTGATTAAGTCTATATATTTGACATCTCTTGATATTGAATTAAATCAAACCCAAAACAATTGCTATTAATATGCTTTCTTTCACTCTGTCTGTAGCATTCAGATGTGCTCACAGGTGGGAGCTTGTGTATTTTCTAACCATGGATTCTGCATTGTTATTGGCTATTCCAGCTCTCTGTAACATAGGGATGCAGGCGTCTGGGAGCCAATGGCTAGAACACAAGACTGGGATCCAGAAGACCAGGCTTATATCCCCAGTTCTGCTGCTAATTCTATATATGTTGTAGGACAAGTCACTTAATTTCTCAGTGCTTCAATTTCCCCATGTATAAAATGGGATGTTACTTGCCCACCTGTATAAACAACGAGGAGTCCTTGTGGCACCTTAGAAACTAACAAATTTATTTGGGCGTAAGCTTTCATGGGCTAGAACCCACTTCATCAGATGCATGGAAGCTTATGCCCAAATAAATTTGTTAGTCTCCAAAGTGCCACAAGGACTCCTTGTTTTTTTGCTGATACAGACTAACATGGCTACCACTCTGAAACCTGCCACCTGTATAAAACACTATGACATCTATGAAGGACAGGTATCTTAAACATATTAAGTGTTACCTCCCACAAATATAGGATAAGTCATATAGTCCTCCCCTAAAGAACTTTTATCTTCACTGTAACAGGAAGAAGTCACACTTGTACTACATATATTTAACACACACATCTGAGGCTGCTTTTCGTTCAACTACTGCAGTGGTATTTTCCCCCCAGAAATTAAACATACAAATACAACAGCTCACTGTATTGTGTTATGTAGACTATTACTTGAATATTGAATTTTTTTGAAAATAAAGAAAGATTCTGCAAAACAGATTAATATAATTCAAATCCAGAATCTAGTCTGACCTGCATATTACAGGTCATGGAATTTCACTGAGTTACCACTATATTGAGCCCAATAACTTGTGTTTGACTGAAGCATAACTAATCCTTGGCTATTTTCTAGAAAGGCATATATTTTCTAGAAAGGCATCCAGTCTCGATTTGAAGACAACCAGAGATGGAGAACCCACCACTCCCCTAGTTTTCCACTAGTGTTCCAATAGTTAATCATACTCACTGGTAAAAATATGTGCCTACTTTCTAATTTGAGTTTGTTTGGCTTCATCTTCCAACCATTGGTTCTTGTTATGCTTTTCTCAGCTAGATTAAAGAAGCCTTTAGTATGTGCATTTTACTTAATGTGCCTCTATTGAATACAGTTTTAAAAATTGAAATACATTCATTTAGTGCCGGATTCTCCCACCTTTCTTCCCATTCACTAGTACCTTACTTGGCAGGTAGTTTCTTTGAAGTGAGATGATTTGGCTGTAAATTGTATATTTGTAGTTTGATTTAGCAAATTAATAGCTTTGGAAATTATTTAAAAGATATCATCCAACTATCCCCAATCCCTTGGCAAGTCAGAAAAAATCTATCACAGTGAAATTAGTGATAAAGTTTGAGACATAAGGCTGCATAGATTCTCTCTTCAAACACTGAATCAAATTGTCTTCAGCAATTTCAAATGTTTATTGATTCTGAAGAAAAATAATTTAGAAAATCAATTAGAACCTCACCCACCTTCTCTCTCTAATGGGTGAAAGACATTTTATTTTGTATTATTGCAAATTGTTTTTATATTTTTGTGAATACAAAATGTTCTTCTAGTAAATACCTACAGTATAAGTAATTATTCTCTTGTTTCATCTCTGAGGAGGAACTCATGTTTTAACTGCAGCTAGCAAGAATTATTTCTTGTGACAACACTAAACAAAGATAGATGAAATGCCCTGTTTTGAAGTTCTGATGTATAATACACAACACAACTAAACATACACATCCAAAGAGGGATGTTGAATCGTGCAACAGGAAGAGAAAGTTACCAGCAACATAGTGCAAACAAAAATGCTTTGGCAAACAACACTTGGAAAGGCAACCCTCAAAGGAGGAATACAGAACAATCCGAGATACATCTTGAAAGACATGGTGCCAAATCACAAGAAAGTTTCTGTGCATTGGATTTTACTCTAAGCAACACTCAGAAACTAAAGCAACAAAATCCTGACAGCTCAAACTCCATCTCAGGAGCTGTGTGCACTGGATCATGACCTGTGCACAAAAGGTGAATGAATCCATGGATGCCCTGACCATGCTAGATAACCTGGGTGAAATAAGTCACACTAACAGAGAAATAAGTCTTGGACAAATACAGAGACAACCTTCAGGTCTGAAAGCAACTATATCACGTTAGGAAGTAGCATCTTATGGTTGAACTTTGGTGGAGGGATGGACTCAGTCCCAGGGTTGGAGCATTGACCTTGAACATTCCATCCTGCCTCCTTGTTTCATAAAATCAAAAACGCATGTATGTATTGGTTATGCTCTCATATCTTTAATGCACAGCTCTACCCTTTATAAGAAAGGGTATTATTTGTATTACGGTAGCACCTAGAGGACCCAACCAAGATGGGATCAATATCAGTAAATGTATATGCCAAAAACAGCTCATTCACTATATATAGTACAAAACAATCTGTGCTAAAACACTCACGTAACCGTGTTTAAACCAATAAAACAAGGACATTCAAACATAAGGACTCAGAGAGGGTCAGATAAATCCTTAATGCAGTAAAGTAGCATACATTTCTCTGTCCCTGCAACAACCTGGTCTGCTGTAGCCGAGAGACCCCTCAGGAGAGAGTCAAAGTGGTATCCAGCACATCAGGCACAGGCAGCCTTAAGTCAAACTCAGGATTTCATGAGAGCAATAGTGACTGAATCATAGAATATCAGGGTTGGAAGGGACCTCAGGAGGTCAGCTAGTCTAACCCCCTGCTCAAAGCAGGACCAATCCCCAACTAAATCATCCCAGCCAGGGTTTTGTCAAGCCTGACCTTAAAAATCTCTAAGGAAGGAGATTCCACCACCTCCCTAGGTAACGCATTCCAGTGCTTCACCACCCTCCTAGTGGATTTTTTTTTCCTAATATCCAACCTAAACCTCCCTCACTGCAACTTGAGACCATTACTCCTTGTTCTGTCATCTGATACCACTGAGAACAGTCTAGATCTATCCTCTTTAGAGCCCCCTTTAGGTAGTTGAAAGCAGCTATCAAATCCCCCCTCATCCTTCTTTTCCGCAGACTAAACAATCCCAGTTCCCTCAGCCTCTCCTCATAAGTCATGTGTTCCAGTCCCCTAATCATTTTTGTTGCCCTCTGCTGGACTCTTTCCAGTTTTTCCACATCCTTCTTGTAGTGTAGGGCCCCAAACTGGACACAGTACTCCAAATGAGGCCTCACCAATGCCGAATAGAGGGGAATGATCATGTCCCTCAATCTGCTGGCAATGCCCCTACTTATAAAGCCCCAAATGTTGTCAGCCTTCTTGGCAACAAGGGCACACTGTTGACTCATATCCAGCTTCTTGTCCACTCTAACTCCTAGGTCCTTTTCTGCAGAACTTCTGCCTAGCCACTCGGTCCCTAGTCTGTAGCAGTGCATGGGATTCTTCCGTCCTAAATGCAGGACTCTGTACTTGTCCTTGTTGAACCTCATCAGATTTCTTTGGCCCAATCCTCTAATTTGTCTAGGGCTCTCTGTAGCCTATCCCTACCCTCCAGTGTATCTACCACTCCTCCCAGTTTAGTGTCATCTGCAAACTTGCTGATGGTGCAATCCTCACCATCCTCCAGATCATTAATGAAGATATTGAACAAAACCGGCCCCAGGACTGACCCTTGGGGCACTCCGCTTGATATCGGCTGCCAACTAGACATAAAGCCATTGATCACTACCTGTGAGCCCAATGATCTAGCCAGCTTTCTATCCACCTTACAGTCCATTCAGAGTGCTGAAGAGATGCACTCTGCCAGAATGTGCCCACTGCTCAGGAATGAGAAAGGGAAAACAAGGGTAAATCATCAAAGTCGTTAAGGGTACCTACCAGATGGAGAGAAGGAGATGCTGCAGCCAGTTGTAAAATGGCTGTTTTAGGGCCACGCTTGCTTAGCTCTGTCAAATTTAAAGAGCCAGTCCCCAAGGTAACCCTGCATGAAGGCAAGTCAGCAGGGATTAAACAGTCACCAAGAAAGGTACCCCTGGGGAAGGGGCAGTTCTCATTTCATGTGTATCACTACTATGGATATGTCTTCACTGCACAATTAGCCCACATTCTTACCTGGGTTTTCACGGATTCATAGATTCCAAGGGGAGAAGACCTACCCCCTCTACTATCTCACAAAACCCCCTCTAATTTGGATTTGCAGGTTCTTTAAAATCAAGCTGTCTTGAATGGCTGGAGATATAGGTTTAAACACAGGCTCTGATTAACTCTGGCTGGAATGTGACCACTTTGCAGGGAGAACACATGCAAAATTACTCAAGTGCTAATAGTCCTACCACACCCTTCCTACAATTCCCCCACAAATTCTACAGTAATTGGCATAATTAATTGGCAAAGAATCCCAGAGTGTCTCAGCACAAAGAATCATGAGATATGTCACACCTGGATGAGTGCAGAAATAATGAGGATACCGTAATTCAGGTGTGGCTTTTCTGTGAAGATGCTGGCACCTGGGCTACTGTTGATTCCTTAAGGCCTTCCAATGAACAGGGTAATTATTGATTGCTTTGTGATGCAGTCAGCCTATCAGCAGACTTTCAATTCCAGGGACCCTGTGGGTGTGGTTATACATCACAAACCAGAACCATGGGCTAAATATAGAGAATGATATAACTCCTTTCTTAATTGTGCCTAAATAGTGAACCTTCACCAGAGCTATTTAAATAACTTTGGTAAACAAAGATTTAAATGCCAGATATTAAGTTCAGTTTTAGGATTGACTAAACATATTAGCAACTTTAAAAACATTTAAAATACGCTAAATCCATATTTTGGTACTGTGACGGGGCGCACTCGCCACGCAGTAGAGGGGAAGGGGTTAACGCCACATTGTGGGCTGAGGAAGCCATACTGGGCATGCTCCAGCTGTACCAGTATAAAGGAGAGCAGCCCAGCTAAGTGTGAGAGAGATGCTGGTGGGGAAGGATGTGTACCAGGAGCTCCTGCTGAGGACAGCCTCCAGCCTGGGCCAAAGGGGAGCGGAGACATAGACCCCAGCAGCCCATGGAGCGGCCACTGCTGAGGAACTAAGAGCTCCCAACGGCTCCTGGACTACAATGCCCGAGACCACGGTAGGAAGTGACCTGGGGCGGTGTCCGTGTGGTATCTCCCACTGAGGTAAGCTCGATGTGTTTTGGTGGGACTCCCCACTGATCTGGTAGCTGGTTGTACCACCACTACTAGGGCTTTGGGTCGGGGCCTGGTGGAGTTGGTTGGGCCCATGCCCCCCTACTGGGTCTGCCTATCCTCCAGCCAGCGGCCCCCATAGATCCTGGCCATTGGGACACACTGCCCTGACAGTAGTGGCAAGTTTCCTGGACTCTGGCCACTAGGCCATACTACCCTGAATGAGCAGGGCATTTTCCATAGACCCTGGCCATTGGGCCACTGTACTGCATAGCTAGTCCAAGATATGCGGACTTGAGCTGAGGGAGATAGGCATGTGCGCCAGCCCCCTATTCGCCAAAAAAGACAGGCGCACTCACCCTGCCCCAGATGGGACCCACCTTAACTGTGTCACAGGTACATATATCCTAGTATGTTATCTTTAGACTGGATTGGCCCTTCAGAGCTGTTAGGATCCATCAGGTGAGCGTGTATTTTGAAATGCGTACAGATTCTGAGAACATGTGTGGTACTAATTACTAGTTATTCCAATGGCTATACTTCATAGCTAGTGGCACTATAAAATACTGTTTTAAAGTTTGTTCCCATGTCTGTTCTTCTGAGATGCTGAGTACCCTTCAGTATGCCTTGCTTTAAGTGGGAGACGAGGGTGTTCAGCACTGAGCAGCAGCATAAGGTCCTATGACTCATTTCAACCCAGATTGAATCTTTACAGCTGAGCTACAACCCATGAAAAACATGGCTCTATAATGGAATTGCAGATACAGCCTTTCAATTAGAGTAGTACTAACTGCACCATTATAATTAGAGATGCACTGACCCTCTTATAGCTCTTCTTTTCACATCAGGAGAAGACATTCTCCTTTTGCCAGACATTAGTCAGTTTCCTCTACATTCAGTGAAAAACAGGTCAATAATTGATTACCAAAAATTTAGTTTCTTTTACCAAAAATGTAGTTCAACTTCATCCTAACCTCTCATGAGCTGTTTCATTTACTGAAATATATTCTTGTTTGTTGTGACCCAAACAATTTGATTTTAGACTATGATAGGGTTAACAGTGCATTGGCGTCTACACTTTATACTGCTACTTCATTTCTCATTATTTATTATACTGCTAATAAAAAAGATACCAAAATATCATCATGTCACATTAACCTGACAAGACAAACCTGCTCATGTTTCAAAAGAAGTATTTTAACATTTCATTATGCAAAATAGTTGTGGAGCATGTAGTTTGCCAATTGTTCTGTAAAATCTCTAACTAAATTTTGATTGGGCTCAAAGGCACAACATTAGCAACAGTGGAAAAGCCACTGAACATTTTAATATTATAAAATGCACTTTTGGGCTAAGATACTTTGTGATCCAATCAATATAGAAAAGCCATATAACGTTTCTCTGAACAGGATTGTGATTCTGCTTGCTATCTTCAGAGTTGTGGCCTTCTTGCAAATTTATTAGCTTGACAAACAGGGCTACCAAACTCAGAACTTAAAAAAAAAAAAAAAAAAGAGAGATTGAACAAGAAAAAAATAACCCAGCCCAGAGCTGTTTTCTTTAGAGTAGTTACCGTACACACACAAAAAATTAAGAGAATTTTGTTCAAGATTAGCAAGGTTAGGTATCTTTCTATCAAAGACCTCTTATCAAAGGTGTTTTTGTCACCTTGCTGACAAAATTGTGAAGCAGCAAAAAGCTTAGAATAAATGGTGTTTTCTGTCTCTGTTCTCCTTGTTTACCATAATGTAATATTTTAAATGCCAGAAGGTTACCCATGACACCTTAATTTGGTCCCCTACTGCATATTCATTATGATACCACCTTTAATTGCATAACCACATACTATTTGTCCAAAGCACCAGAAAAAGACAGGAGCGAATGGATGTGGTTTCATTAGGCTACAACTTTATTCACTTAAAATATCTGGGAGGACCTGGCAACAAACTGTACAGTGCACGTCATCATCCTTTCCTTAATCATTTCCATAGAACCCCCCAACTAGTCCCAGCTACCCCCCTGCTGGGATCCCTCTGCCTTCCCCTCATATGAAGTGATGGGGACTATAAAAGGAGGAGGGTTGTCTCCCTGCTGTAGGAGACATAAAAACCTGAACCCCTGCTGCCCCTTACTCAACTCCCTTAAAGGATGCTTTCTTTGAAATCCTTTTTTCAGTCCATTTCACATGAAAACCATATTCCTTCCATATCAAGTACCTGCACTGGACAACCACCAGAAGGAGGTGCCAGCAAAATGCTTGGCTGCCGTCTCTTGCACCCTCACCGGGTTCCCAGGTGTTCACTGATTCCTTCCTTTTTCACTGAGGTGAACAATATTTGCATCTGGTGACAGCACCCAGGCTGCCGAAAAGACTACAAGGGGCATCAGTTGTTTCCATAGCATGCTCGTCCTTCCATGCCTGCTCAGGATTGCCTCACTTCCTAGACCAGAGGTGGGCAAACTATGGCCCATGGCACTGTCCTGCCCAGCCCTTGAGCTCCCGGCCAGGAAAGCTAGCCCCAGCCCCTCCCCTGCTGTTCCCCTTCCCCTGCAGCCTCAGCTCGCCAGGCCGTCAGCGCTCTTGGAGGAGGGGCTGCAAGCTCCTGCTGGGCAGCGTGGCGACATGGCTGCTGCGACTGGGCAGCATGGCTGCTAGTCCTGCTGCTCTGAGCGGCATGGTAAGGGGGGGGAGCATGGGGGTTGGATAAGGGGCAGAAGGTCCCGGGGGGCAGTCAGGGACAGGGGGTGGTTGGATGGGTTGGAGGTTCTGGCAGGGGGGGGGCGGCCAGGGATGGGGAACTGGGGGGGTTGGATAGGTGTGGGAGGCCTGGTGGACCTGTCGGGGGCAGGGGTGTGGATAGTGGTTGGGGCAGTCAGGGGACAGGGAGAAGGGGTGGTTGGATAGGGGGTGGGGTCCTGGGGGGAGTTAGGGGCAGGAGGTCCCAGGAGGGGGCTGTCAGGGGACAAGGAACAGGGGGGTTGGATGGGTCAGGGGTTCTGAGGGGGGCAGTCAGGGGGCAGGAAGTGGGAGGGGGCAGACAGGGGGTGGGGGCCAGGCTGTCTGGTGAGGCACAGCCTTCCCTACTCAGCCCTCCATACAGTTTCGCACCCCGATGTGGCCCTTGGGCCAAAAAGTTTGCCCACCCCGATCTAGACTCTGATGTGAACCATCCAACGACCTTGAAGCCCTGCCTGTGTACCACTTTACAATACAGAGCCCATAAGTCCACACTACCACTCAATTGCCTCGGCTACCTGATCCTGAAAGTGGTAATATAAGAAAATTTGCTGATTCTCCACTTGGGTATCATGGACATTCTGTGTGCATTTGAATGCCATCACCTAGTTGCCTGAATCACTTTGGCTCCTAGCCACAGCTGGGCCGCAGCTTTTGCAGCCCCTACCTGGAAAGAGTGGGAGCCAAATTCTTGTGCTGGTAGCCCCAACTTTGTAAGTCCTTTTATGAAAATTGAAATAAATGTTATGCTGTGAGGGCCTGTCCATCATTATGACTAAAAAGGGGCCCATCTCCAATGGGTGGTCTCACTGTATATGTCATTAATGCCCTTACTGGGCAAATTCTGGACTCCTGTAGCTTTATGGACTCACATTGGATCCTGATCAGTTTTCAAGATCCTCAAGGTTAATATGACCAACTGCTTTTCCCATTGTAAATCCAAAGTCTTTCCCAAAGTATCACTCGATGACCTAGGCATGAGTTCCATGAATCTAAAAGATCAAAAAAATTTACCAGGAATGAAGTCTTGAATAAGGCTGCCTCTTGTCTGCTTCTGCATATTTGATAGAGAACTTGCACCAAACCTCTAAACCTTTGAATTGTGATGGGATGACGTGGATCCTTTCTAGGTTCTACGTCCTAAGACCATCCCACTAAAAACTTCCAGACTAAGAACCCACTACGAGGATCTGGGTAACCCCTCATCTTACTGGCAAAGGTAAGGCCTGTTAAGCAATCAGAGATGGTAGATTATGCCAGCCAACAAATTGCCATAGACACCATGTATTGCAGTATCTATTCTTCCAGGATAGTCCATCAACAGGCCTTCCTTCTGATGAAATTAGACAAAATATTAAAGCTCCTGTTGCAAGTCCTAAATGTTCATGGCACTACCAATCTCTGTAGTACGCCAAGGGTCCAATACACCAACAGGCTACTCTGTTAAATTGATTCAGACATCATTCCCAGGCCCCCAATTCCTGCATCCTCTTTCCTAACACTTATAAATGTTTGGGCTTTGCTGTTCCCATGGTGGCAACTGAAAGTTTGGTGCAAATTGCCCACCCCAGGGCAACCATTCAGGGTGCAAAATTAAGATGCCCAATAATAGCTCCCACACTGTAACCTTCTTTGCCACTCTAGTCTTGATAATCAATCCAAGAAGTTTCCCCAAACTATCCTGGGAGAGCCTAGGTATACCAGCCGATATATCTATCTCAATTCCCAGATATGTGAGTTTTGCAGAGGGTCCCTCTGCTTTTTCATCAGCCAGAGCTACCCCCAACCTACCAGCCAGGGACTCAAAAGTGACCAGTAGGCTGTAACACTCCTCAGAATCTGCACTGCCTGCAAACAAGAAATCATCCAAATAGTCTACACCTGCTGTAAACCAGACCCCATGTCACTGCCCACCCCAACATTGTACTGATTTTTTCAAATGCAGGGTGGGAGATGGACCAATCTAACAGAAGTGATTTATCAAAACTGACCTCAAGACAGAAACCAAATAGGTTAAAATCAGAAAGATGCACTGGCAGTAATTGAAAAGGAGTACTTGTGGCACCTTAGAGACTAACAAATTTATTTGAGCATCAGCTTTCATGAGCTACAGCTCACTTCATTGATGCATGCACTAGAAAATATAGTGGGGAGATTTATATACACAGAGAACATGAAACAATGGGTGTTACCATACACACTGTAACAAGAGTGATCAGGTAAATTGAGCTATTACCAGCAGGAGAGCCGGGGTGTGTGTGGATGGGAACCTTTTGTAGTGATAATCAAGGTGGGCCATTTCCAGCAGTTGACAAGACCATGTGAGGAACAGCGGGGGGGAAGGGGGAGGAAATAAACATGGGGAAATAGTTTTACTTTGTGTAATGACACATCCACCCCCAGTCTTTATTCAAGCCTAAGTTAATTGTATCCAGTTTGCAAATTAATTCCAATTCAGCAGTCTCTCCAATTCAGAGTCTGTTTTTGAAGTTTTATCTACTAATGTGATATGCCATCATATGCCAGTAATGCCCCTCTGCCATGTACGTTGGTCAGTTTGGTCAATGTACATGGCAGAGGGGCATTACTAGCACATGACGGCATATCAGATTGGTAGATGTGCAGGTGAACAAGCCTCTGATAGTGTGGCTGATGTGATTAGGCCCTACGATGGTGTTCCCTGAATGGATATGTGGACACAGTTGGCAACAGGCTTTGTTGCGAGGATTCTTCAACCAAAAAAACTTCAAAAACAGACTCCAACGAGAGACTGCTTCCTTCTGACGGCTCCACTACCACCTCTTCCCCTTCCTTTTACCCTGTGACAAGCGAGGGAGGAGGTGTGTATTTATTCTTGAATCTTCTACCATAATGGGGCCTACCCCAAAAAGAATTGCAGGTAACATGGTCCCAACAGCACAACTTGCAAGCATGTTTAAATTTGAAGATGCTCTGAAAACACCCACCTTCATTAAAAGCTCAGCAATGTTACTCAGAGCATCAGGTCTCTGTTGGGCTTGCCGAGTAATACATGTGAACAGTGCGAGCACCCTGTAGTGTCATCACTCCAACTACAGAAAGTGATGTAGGATGTTCCATCAAATTTCAGCCTTTGTTGCAGCCCTCAGTCTAAAAACTGTTCATCGTTAAATGAAGCCATTCTGCCAAATGTTTTATATGCCAGTCAGATTATGTCCACATAGTTGAATAACAATGGGCTTCTTTCTGGTTATTGCCCTGAAATAACACCTGTGTAGATTAAAAAAGCTCCTTCCCAATTTTCCAAGGTTCTAGCCTCCCTTGGTTGCTTTGATTTGACATTGCTTTGCTTGTGATGTCCCATTTTGCTGCCTGTCATAGTTTCCCTGTGGAGCAGTGATAAAATACCTATGGATTCACCTCTCAATATTTTATCTTTAGTACTGAAGAGAAGGTCAACTCCCACTGGGTCTGATACTCCCGCATAATAACATTGCTGACTAACCTCCATGGAATCCATCGCCCCAGTAAATGAGGCCTCGGGCAGGAGGTTGAGGGGAGGTAAGTAGCTGCAGTTGGAAGCAGTAAGCCATTCCCCCATGTCACGTCAGTCTTCCTTCTATGATCCCTAAGTGCAGCAAGGATCTCCCCTGAATGCAGCACCATGCTTTCCCCAGTCATGCCCATTATACTTCTCTCCCCTGAACTCTCCTGCCCCTTAGCCACCCTTGCTGTAGTTTCAATCACCAGCAGTGATAGTGTCTCTTGCCATACTCGTGCTCTTCTTCTTGGGTCCTAGAGAGCTCATTCCCCTGGTCTGGCTCTGCTTGTCCTGTAATCCTTGAACTGCTGCTGAAACAACTTCTTCTGCAACACAATGCATTGCTTCAATCAGTTCTTAGCCTGCCCCCGCCCCGTCCTTAATGCTTGTTGTCCTGTACCAGCAGGCTTCCCCCACCTCCTCCCGATGACCCTGCTACTCACATGACAAAAAGCGTCCACTCCTGGGTTCCTCTGCTTCACCCCTTTGGAGGGCAGCCCAACTGAGCAGTGCCCCAGCCCAGCCCTCTCTCACTTATATAGGAGGGGATTTTCACACACAATCCATGCTGTCTACAGAAGCGCAGAGCAGGAGATTTCCCTTCATTCCTGCTGGAAGGGGGAGGATTTCCTTTCCCCTTTCCTGATTGCGCCTATATGCTGGAAGGTTTTTTCCAGGTGGGGCGGGGGGGAATTCCCCCTCCCCTCTTCCTGATCTCACCAAGCTGCTATGGTGAACAAGCATCTGGAATTGCTGACAGGCTGCTTGTACATGGAGATGCTACAAGTGCTGGAAGCTTGCAAATCTTTACTGCTCCTATTGCCAGCCTGATCCCAGTAAATGAAGCCCTCTCTGGCTCTGTATTGTGTATAAATACCCACCCCTTCTGGTCAGCAGCAACGGCAGTGCAGTGACCTTCCCCTGACCTGGCCCCAACTGCTTCCTGGCCTTCCTGTCTGTCTCTGTAAACTTCCCCCTCCTCCTCACTTGTTGTGGAGGCAAGACCTCTTACAGCTAGCCAGACAAAGACCCCCCACCCCACATGCCATGCTTGCATGGAAGGTTGCAGTGAACGCACTTTTTCACAGGATTGTGTCTCATTCAGAACAGAAGATAGACCATGCTCTGGGAATGAGTCTAGATTGTGTAGTTAAGGAGGCAGTTGTTTGTACGACCCCTGCCTCATTTCTTGCACAAGCTGGAAGGTCTAGTGAATGAGGCATGGGATAACAGGAAGAGAAAGAAAGGTCTTGTGATTAAGGCAGTTGACTGTTCAGAATCAGATTCTATCACTATCTTTACCACAGAGTTCCTATGTGATACTGGGCAAGTCACTTAAACCAAACTTTTCACAGGTGGATACTAATTGGGTATTATTTTCTAGATGCCCAGCTACAGACCCTCGGTCTGATTTGTGGAAAGGCTGAGCCCTCATAGAAGTCAATCAGAGCTGTGCTTGGAATATATGAAGTGCTATTAATGTTGAGTACTTTGAAAAATCAGGCTCTTGACATCTCAGCACCCAAAAGTAGTGGACAATTTTGACATTAATCTCTTTGTTAAATAGGCTAATAGAATATAAGTGGGACAATTTCAGGTATTCACATACATGAAGGAAACATTAGGTTTATAATTAGAAACTTTGAGCACAGCATTACTATTATAATATTGGATTTCACTGAGGACTTGTGTGTGAATAGCCCATGGTATAACTGGGCCCTTGACTAGCGCTGGGATTTTTTTCGCCACCAAACTATTACTTTTTTGTTGACAAAAAAAATGCAGATTCAGCAACACCAAAACATTTTGTGAATTCAAGTTCATTTTGCTGAATTTCAATTGGGAAAAACACTGACCCCTCCCCCCCCAAAAAAAATCAAAGCTGCTTTTCATTTTTTTCTAAAAGAAATTTCAGTTTTGCAATTAGAAATAAATGTTTAGAAACTTTTAATTTTAATAAAAAATGTAACATGTTAAAATGCTTGAAATCTAAATGGAATGTTGGTTTTTAGGTTTGGCCCCAAATTAGGTATAGTTTTTATTTCTCAATTTAGTGAAAGTTTGAAAAGTTTTGTTTTCAATTTCACCCAAACTGATTTTTTCCCCCTCATATTTTCAGAATTTTTAGGACATTGAAAAATCCACTAGTCATCCTTTTCTTCACTCCACTTTAATTTTTTCTTTCCCAGGCCTATATTTCCTCCTTTTATTTCTCCTGTTTTCTTTAACTTTTTTAGCATCGTTATTAATTCTATATAGTAAAAACAAAGACAGAAGTTGGAGGAGGAATAGGAGGAAAAAATGGAGATGAAAACCTTTATCAACAAAGTACAGTGGTAATAATTTGAATTGGTTCTTTATGGTCTAAAGTAATCTCTTCTAATCTTTCATGATAGGTTAGGTCCATTACAGGTGCAATTCTATATCTAATCCCTAACAGTGTATGCTAATCTGTTCTATCCTATCCTTTTATCTTCTCGCATCAGTAGTACATTTTATTATACTAGTGTCAGAAGTTTAATGAAAGGAGACTCTTTTTTCCGACACTAACCCTAAGAAATATGCCTTCCTGAGTTATGATTCAACTAAATACAAAAAGTCCAAAAACAATTCATTTCTGTGTCCATGCATATTGGATGTTTGTCTACATGCACATGTACTTAAGGCTACGATTTAGTCACAGAAGTTACAGAATCCACGACTTCCAAAACCTCCATGACTTCAGCCCTGGGAGCTGCAGGGTCCCACAGTGGCAGGGAGCTGTGAAATACCCTTGCTGCCTAAGGCAGTGGTGCCCCCAAACTTCCGGTGGCAGGGGGGGACCCCCACAGCCACCGGCCACAGGGGGATTCCTGCAGCTTCCCAGACACTGTCGGCGGCATGAGGGACCCCCAAGTGCCCCAGCCGCTGCTGGCCACAGAGGGATCCCCACAGCTTCCCAGACATAGGGGATCCCCAAGGTCCCTAGCCACCGCCAGTGGCAGAAGGATCCCCACAGCTCCCCAGCTGCCACCTCCGGTCACAGGGAGATTTCCATAGCTCCCTGGTAGAGCAGAAGGACCCTGCAGCTCCCAGCCACAGGTGTGTGGGAGGGCTGGAACTCCCAGCCATGTGGCTTTTTTATCCTGGATGTTTTTAGTAAAAGTCAGGGACAGGTCATGGGCTTCCATGAATTTTCCTTTATTGCCTGTGATCTGTCCATGACTCTTACTAAAAATATCCATGACAAAATCATAGCCTTACGTATACTTATGTGTTAGTAGAATACAAATTTTTACTTATTTGAGCTATGCTCTGCCATTCCTATTTTCCTTTTTCCACCTTAATCGTTCTGTTCTCTAACTTGCCCTTTTACTATTTAACATTTACACGGTGGTAAATAATAGTGTAAGCACATTGTGCATGGCACTCTGCAAACATACAGAACATCCCTGCCCCAATAATCTTACAATCTGAAAGACGAGACCTAACAGGTGAATGAAACAAGCATGGTGGGTATCAGGCATTATATGGTGTCATAAATAAGGGTAGGGTAACCACCTTTCTGTATACAGTGCTATAAAATCCCTCCTGGCCAGAGGCAAAACCCTTTCACCTGTAAAGGGTTAAGAGGCTAAGGTAACCTCGCTGGCACTTGACCCAAAATGACCAATGAGGGGACAAGATACTTTCAAATCTGGAGGGGGGGGCGGAAACAAAGGATTTGGGCTGTCTGTGTGATGCTTTTGCTGGGAACAGATCAGGAACGTAAGCCTTACAACTCCTGTACAGTTAGTAAGTAATCTAGCTAGAACATGCATTAGATTTTCTTTTGTTTAATGGCTTGTAAAATAAGCTGTGCTGGAGGGAATGTATATTAAGGTTTTGCCTAGAGGGATTCTCTGTTTGAATCTGATTACCCTGTAAGGTGTTTACCATCCTGATTTTCCAGAGGTGATTCTTTTACCTTTTCTTTAATTAAAAGAATTTTAATTAAGAACCTGATTTTTTTCATTGTTCCTAAGATTCAAGGGTTTGGGTCTGTTCACCTGTACAAATTGGTGAGGATTCTTATCAAGCTTTCCCCAGGAAAGGGGGTGTAGGGCTTGAGGGGGATATTTTGGGGGAAGATGTCTCCAAGTGGTCTCTTTCCCTGTTCTTTGTTTAAAACGCTTGGTGGTGGCAGCATGCTGTTAAAGGACAAGGCAAAGCTTGTACCTTGGAGAAGTTTTTAACCGAAGCGGGTAAGAATAAGCTTAGGGGGTCTTTCATGCAGGTCCCCACATCTGTACCCTAGAGTTCAGAGTGGGGATGGAACCTTGACATATGGTAATCAGAATAACGGGACTTGTACAATTCTTTGCCAAGCAGGAACAACAACTGTCATTTGACACGTGCCTAGGCACTTTATTTCTTCTCCTTCCTATCCTACTCCTTTTTCCTTTTGTTTAACAAGAATCTGGCTTAACTAGAAAACTGTGTATTTTGGAACACTGCCTGCTGCCAAAAAGGCAGCTAAAAGCAATGTCTCTAAATAGCTCAATGCTGGTACAATTTTGCCAGATTTTCTAGTGTCTGATAAGACCATGTTCTGTGCCTGAGTTTCTCCAAGAGTAAGGTTGCAAGTGAAAGTCAGCATCAAAGACACAGGGTTTATTTTTTCCCTTTGCTGCTCTTTTCTCTCCCCTCGTGGGTGTTTGTCTTTTTGTCTTCTAGAAAACCAGATCAGACTTTAACAATAGCAATAAAAAGAGCTCCAGCCCATCTCAACCAACTTCTTTTATCCAAAAAGGAGTTATCACTATCTAAAAGATTGTCAAACTATGTTTTTTCTCTTCTAAATACTAAACTGGAAAAGGAACAAGGGATGTTGTTAAAATGAAGGCCTTACTTAATACTTTACATTTCAAATGCTCTTCTGCTTTTCTACATCTTTAATCAAATCTTTAAAAGATGTTTTTAAAGATGTGCTTCCTATGGAATTAAGCAGGCTGAACTTCTGTATACCAAACCCTGTTTAAAACTGTTTAACATTGGACGGTGACAGGGTCCCTTTGAAACCTTTGCACTCATTTATTCCATCAAAGTTAATACAACATGCAGGAATTACTGGGTGAGGTTCTGTGCTCTGTTATACAGGACGTCAGTCTAGATGGTCATAATGGTCCCTCCTGGCCTTAAAATCTATGACTCTATTAAGGAAAGCTGCCAGATGCTGCCTCCCTGAAGAAAGTAGGACCTATGCTCCCCCTCTAAGAATATCAGTTTAGATGGGGGGTAGTTCCTGCCATAGGGGCAGAGGCAAGCTGCGGTGACAAAAAATGGAAATATCATATGAAAAGATGTTCTCTGGCAATTTCGATCATGCTGAGTCAAATGCCAGAATCAAATTTGAATCCAGGCCACTCTTTGGGATTGAATAAAAATCCAAACTCTGATTTCTAATTGTGGTAGATTTTGAATATGCTCATCTCCACTCCTGTGATGGAGTGGATCTCTTAGGAATAGAGAGATCAAGTGCTCACTGCACATACAAGCTTCTGTTTCCAATTGAATAAGCAAGACAAAGATTAACTTGCGTATATAAACAATCCAGTTTTTGTACTAAATAAATTTTCATTTTTATATATACACACACGATAAAATTCAACTTTGATCTTTGGTAAGCAGAATCTATAGCACAAGAACAAATTGAATCAGTACAAATGTCTAAAGCACCCACTGTATGTTTTAGGGCCAACCAGTATTTTGCCACATATATGCTATATCATGCAGGAGAGCACTTAAAGATAAAGGTTAATCCATTGTAATGAATTTGATTCTTTATTTTTTTGGCTTAAGACAAACAATTAAGATTGAAGAGTTAATGATATGATGAATAAAGAGTGATTCCTACCAACCCACACCTTTTTATTAGGTGGTTAACATATATCTTTACATTCTGAAAACCATCCACATAGATCTTGATAACTAATTATATAGTGTATTTTTATTTGAGTTACAGCTGCTTAATGTGCTCTCTGTGCTCCTTTGTGCACTATAGGAAAAAAAAAACCCTTCCTTATGTTACATATACAAGCTATTTCAAAATGAGTCATCATATCTAAAGTGTGATCTAATGGAACCTTATTTTAAGAATATTTTTGTTTGTCAAATTGGATGTTCTACTGAAAGTTCTGTGCTTTATTGCTATGTTAATTATGCTGGTAGATACTAATATATAATTATTTGAATCAAACTTTAGAAACAAGCATCTTTCAAAAAAATTTTTAATATTTCCATTTCATCTTAAGTGCCAGATGTCAGGAACTTGAAAATATGTGTATTTTGGTCTTTTGGTCCTTCCGAGATTTTTCTGACTCAGTACAACTCTCATCTCTTGTGGATATGTATTTAGCCCCATTGAGTGAACAAGCTTTAAGGAGCAGTAATCTGTGTTCTTCTAAAATGAATGACTAGACCACCTGCACTTTTGGAAAAAATCTTGAAGAGCCAAGTAATGGTCTCTAGAGAGGAAAATAATTTTACAGAGGAATTTAGGAATTGCCATACTGATCAGACTAACAGTCCTAGTTCAAAATCCTGTCTCTGGTAGTGACTAGGGCTTAATACATCAAAAAAGCCTATAGTGGACTGTTATGAAATTGTCTGTTTGTCCATAAAGGAATTTTTTCCCTATCACTAAGTGGCTTGGTTATGGAACAAGATCAAAAATCCTTCAAAAATGCATCCTATCTAATGTAATTGTGGGTGTTCTCATACACACACATCTAACTGGCCTGCTTCTCAGGCATGACCAGGATGCTCAACATGTGCTAAATTTGTGTTTCAGATAAAGGGCAACACCATGGCTTTGATTCACTTGTCATTGATCTTGTTTCCTAGTGTTGTTATCTGACGGTCTTACCCTAACATAGATTACCAGTCCATAATGATACCATGTTTCAACACCTTGAACAACCCAATAGTCTTTATTTTTCCTATATTATACCTCCTTTTGCTCACATTTATTCCCATGAACTCTGCAATATCATGCACAGGCTATCCTAAGTGTATACAAATCATCAAGTTAAGACTTCTGCCACCAAAACTTATCATGGATGAAATAGCATGCATATTATATATATATTTCTGCCCAGCTGAACTCACATTTGCTTGGCACCTTTACCTTAAGAAAATTAGTTGATGCATCCAGCTTACAATCAGCTGCTATGAAACCATAGCACCCGATAGAAGCACAGGCAATTAAAAGAATATGTATGGGCATCCAATTAGTTTACTCATTGACTCACCTACAATAGACAATGTCCAAAAGATGCAGCCAGGAATATGTTAGGTCTAGCTAACCTCTGAAGCACACCATCATGAATACGGAGAATTTGGAAACGTTTAGGATAAAAGTTGATATTTTGTATTTGCATAGCATTACTAGTGTGGTGAGTCTACTTGCTCTTTATTGGGTGACCTCTCCCCCGGACATAATGATTTAGACAGCCAGGACTGGATCACAGGTCACTCTTGGAAACATGGGCTTTGTGAAGTTGCAAAGGAAAGTGACTGACAGAACAGAAAGACTGGAGAGACAAAAAGAGGCCACAGCAGAAGTGGCCCAGCAACACTGCTGCCAGTAGACTGCCAGCAGAGGAAAAGGACAGAGGCGGAATCAGGTGACAAGAAAGAGGCTAAAAAGTTGCTTAGTAGGAGGCATTGCTTGCAGTTCAGTTGGTGCTAACATGGCTTAATTACAAGACTAGACAAAACCAAATCACATTCAGTACCATGTCACAAACTGTAACTGAGCTCTGTTAAAAGCAATAAGAACCAGACTTTCTGTAACATTGCTCCACGTGGTTTGGTCCTGTGTAGTCTTGCAAGTAACCAATTTAGCACCCATTCAGCTGCACCCAATGTTGACATCTGTTGTGAGCAACAGATGCATTTCTCAGTGTGGACAAGAATGAAGGCCCCTATTGTCTTTCTCCTTCCATGGTCGATGGACTGCCTGTTTGTTCCCAGGCATCAGTGGATGATCTGCCTTGACTCCTGCCAACTTTCACCTGCTAGTTAGCTGCCAGGAGTGTCTGTTCTAACTGAGGGAGGTGGGGGGGGGGGGGGGGGGGAAGGCAGCTATCAAGAGGCAACAAGAAAGTAGTGGATCAGGGTGCAAGCTACTCAGAGGATCTGGGAAGGGTGGCTTGGATGGAATCATCTTATCAGGGTTTGAGACAGAGAAATGAGATGGGAAGGGAACAGAAACAAGGGGGGAAAAAATCAAACCAGTCCGGTCAGAATGCTAAAATTCACCAGCAATGTAAATTAAAATTTGATGCTTAAGCTTTGCAGATGCTGCCATTTTCTTGATAAACATGAAGCAGCCCAAATGAATGGCCATCAGAAAAAAGGCCATCTTCACATGCTGCACTTATAGCTAAGCCTTCCACAAAGCCAGTAAGCTGAAACAGGGATAAAATCTACTGGAGAAGAGCTGTCCTCTATGAAATACTGTGTATCTTTTAAAGTGTGAATTATAAAATGGATTTTAATGAGCCTACAGACTGCAAATGAATTTCTTGTACACTGTGTTTGGCATGTAGGATTCCATTCTGGGATTTCCTGTACCTAAAATTAAGCATTTTCATACAGTGTTTCAGAATTTCATATCCAAATCCTACTTTTAAAAGCAGATGATTTTTTTAAATGCAAACTGATATGGACTTCTGTAGCATTTCTAACTGTATGTTGTTCAAAATGTCAAGTACATTCCTTGGTTGCTGTATTTTTATAAATTGTATGTTGTAGGATAATGCAAAGATTGTTAGTAAAGAAAACTAATTTGAGCCGAAAACAGGAGAAAGTGTTACATATGGTAGACAAGGTAGGAGTATTGGTGGCTACAAAGTATAAAAGAACTGTTACACACATACACACTCTCTCTCGCTCTCACTCTCTCTGAATTCCCCAGCTGGGGTGAACCAGGATAGTTCCATGAAGTCAATAGCACACTTTTTTTTTTCTAAACATCTTTCAGATGCCCTAAAGACAAAGTTGAATATTAATTCTAGTAACATGTGAGCAATATTTATGATGACAAAACATTAATCCCTTACAGATATAGGAATTGCACTTCATCCTGGCCTACCTAGTACCCATTTGTTCTTAAAATTAAGAGTTCAGAGTGGGAAGCTATCCCTTTGATGAGCCTGTCCAATTAAATTAGATTATATTGCATTACACTAAAAACTATCACTATGTCATTTGAACATTTCCATTGAATCCTTGATTATTAATTTAAATAGTATTTATCCAGCTGATTTCCAAGGACAGTCCCAGAGTTAAGTGACCTTTTAATTGGATTATAAATATTCAGACCTTATTTAAACTCTATGATTACTTTCCTGGGGACTCCATATCCCTGTGGAAGCCTTTAATGTCATACCCAAACAGCATATACACTGTAGTGTAAGCCAACAGGCAGACTGGCCCTTCAGCACAACATAATAAATTCTTCAATTTTACCCCACTTCATACACTGTGACTTTACTAAGGAGGACTGCATGGGAGCTTCATCATTGATCCAGTCAAGTATTGCTTCTGATGCAGATTCCCCAAGGCTCAAATGCAATGCCACCACAAGTCTCCCAGCGCTGCTTGTCAGGAGAAAGATGGACAAGATATTGCAACTCCAACCCAGCACCCCGCACATGGAAGCCCATTTAAAAAAAAAAGAAGACTAAACATTTGTTAGTTAAATTCTCAGTTATGAATTTGCAAACCAAGGACATGCAGCTGTGAAATCCTCATCTGAAACATGTAATGCTTCAACATTCAAATTCATAAATATTTCAGATGGTATACAAATGCAGCAGCAAACAGCAAGAGAGACCTCCCTGGATGGAAAATACACTGTAGATAAAGTGGATTTGGGCGAGAGGAAGGGGGCCCTCACGTTTTGAACAGGAAACAAGCTCAGCAATACAACCAACCCTAATTTAGACTGTTTTTGTAATGTGCTGTCAAGAGGATCATGCTGGGTGATTCGTTGTAATGAACTCCACCTGGATGCTCTGTAAATCTGAAATGGGGGACTGACTTAAGGCTGCTTATTGTTGTTACCACAGCTCTGGTTCAGTGAGCTCTAATTTAATCATTAAGTGACCATCCCACCAACGATCAATGAAAAATGCTTAAAAACTGTTAGTTCAGTAGACTACTCTTATAGGTGGACTGTTACAGAGATGGGTTTACTAAATAGTTTTGTCTTCTCCTGTTAGGGGAAAAAAAAGAAACACCCCCATTCCCCCTTCAAATCCAGAATGTATTAAGAGGCAACACCATGGCTGATGAAAATACCAGGAAAAACTGATCTATTAAGGCTGACCTCCAATATTGTAACTCTTGTTAAGTTAGTTCAGGGTGTATCAGTCATTACAGCCAGTAGTTCACTGATTCCCCAAATTAATTTTTAGTTCCAGAAATAAAACTTTTGATGTTTTTGAACTTTAATATACAGTACTTAACTGTTGGATATATACGAGCTACTTTATGACTCAAAGGATCTTTCATGAGCTTAGTCAGGATCACATTAATTCTTAATTGCCCTACAAGTGCTTTTACATAGTTTGAAATGTATTAGTACCTTAATCTTACTGACTGGAGGCTACACTGCCAAAAAAGTAGTATATAGAAGTATTAAGAGAAGTACAAATAAATGTTAATTCAAAAAACTTTTTGTAGAAATCAATTAAAATAGTAATGTATTTAATTCTAGTATAAACAATAGGCAACATATTATTATTAATTTTATCATGCCGACAAGGCCTTATGTATTACTATATATATTTGCAAGCGTATCTAATGTGGGAGAAACCTGAAACATTATGTATGAACATTCTTGAATTTCAGCTGAGGGGGTGGTCAGATTTCAATCCCAGGAACTGAAACTGTCCTGATTGTTTCAGTTCCAGGTTGGGCTCCATTTTCTGCTTCTACCTCAGATGTAATCAAAGTCTCCAGACAACATCTCATGAGATTTCAGCACCTTTGAATAGAATGCCAAACCCTACCCACAATTTTACCTCGGTCCTGAAATCTGGATCCTAGCTCAGTGGCTATTCAGCTTCATATTTTGATGCACAATGTATAAGTATCCACCTTCCAATTTGAGTAATGAAAGAGATATTGCATCCTAAAAGTCACAATGGTAAATAAACAAATTTATTTCCATATATTACTAACATTTTAGGCTATTAAAATAATGTCAAAGTGAACTGCAAACACTATCAGTGAATGCTTATTTGTTTCAGAACAACTGGGATTTACAAAAAAAAAATCACATTGCCTTTGCCAGTCAGATGACTCCTGTGAAAAACTGCTCACGAGTGTAAGTGAGATATTCACAATCTGTAGGTTTCTAAAATAATGTAACATTCTATGAATTAATAAAAGTAATTTATGCTGATATTATGTGAAGTTTTACATA
Source organism: Chelonia mydas (assembly GCF_015237465.2). NCBI lineage: Eukaryota > Metazoa > Chordata > Testudines > Cheloniidae > Chelonia > Chelonia mydas. Next base: position 57,523,695 of record NC_051245.2, on the reverse strand, counting down.
GCACTTTTTCAAACTGCTATAGCATTGAACATCCAACTAAATGCTGTTAACTGCCTGGGACATCTATATCCAGGCTGTAAATGCATTCTTACTGAAAATGAAATGACTGGCCTGACTACATTCTTATAATCATGACGGCATTGCTTACAAACTACTTTTACAGCTTTTAAGCTTGTATTTGACATGGACAGTTGAAAACAAATGGTATATCTTGTATTCTCAGAGCAATCAAAAACCCTGAACATGAAATCTACCTGGAAAACCTTCAAGCTCAGCTTGAATTATTTCCGTAATTTGAACCCCAAAATTTTGAAACCTAAACCCTTTTGTCAGTCTAGAAATTATCACAAAAATAGTGAGTGTTGGAAGACTTCTAAGTAAGTCTATTAAGTCTTGTTACTTAGATTATTTTACATTTTTGGTGTGACCAACAATTACTGAGATCTTAATGTATTTTTAAAAAAACATTTATCCTGAAGTATATCAAGGTTGTTAAAATATGTTTTGGCACATGTACAAAAACACAAAATGGATTTCTGCCAGTTAGAATTAGAAAGCCAAAGGTCTCCACTTTACAGTAAAAATTAAACTGAATAGCTTTCTGGAAAGAACTGAAACTATTTGTGTGTGTGTAAATATTGACCTTCCAAACAGGACTTTTCACAGAGATGGGGATCAGAAGCAGAAGTTCTCTGTGATGGGGTGTCTGCCCCACACAGGTGCAGAAATGGTTAACCTCAGCACGGAGCAGTGGAGGTGAGTCCTCTAAGTGGCCCAGAGATGCTGTGTGAGGTGCAGCCAATCGGGGGGAAGTGCAGGGAGCAACCAATCTGGGCCCAGTAGGTTCAGGTAAGAGGAGCTGCAGTGCAGAGCAGGGTCAGGAACTTCCAGGAGCTCATGGAGTAAAGGCTGAGCTCCCAGGAGGTGGAAGGAGTACTAGCACCATGGCCAGCATGGTGCCTGAAGGCCTACAGTAAAGGGTGAAGAAGGTGCAGGGGCCACAGGGAAGAGCCCTAGGGAAAAATGGTGAGCAGTTCCAAGGAGAGCAGCATGAGGCTGCCATCAACAGGGTCGCTAGGTTCAGACCTGGAGTATTGGGTGGGCCCAGGTCCCCCTCACTCACCACTGGGGAAGTGGCATGATTATTGGACTGCGATATTACCTCTGAAAGGGGGAAACATGGATGGTGACACGGCCAGAGGGCCGAGCCACAAAGAGGATGCTACAGTTCCTGAGGCTGCGAGAGGAGCTGCAGGCAGATGCAAAGAAAGTGACAGTGCACAAGCAGGGGACAGCAGCCTTTAGTTAATCCCCAGCCTGCCAGGAGGTGGGCCAGCCCCCAGTGAGTGATGCTCCCTGTGATAGTCTCCAATAATGGAAAGTGGTATAAGTCTGGAAAATCAACCTGAGGACTTATGATGTTGATGATGATCCTATCTGTAATAAAATTCATACTTTTCGATGGCAGATCCTTGAAACCATTCTGAATGCTGATGTGCAGACCTAACAGCAGGCATATACTCACCTCCTCAGAAAATCATAGGTTGTTGCTTCGCTGAAGTCAAAGGACCTAAAATGGTATAAAACTAGACCACTGTAGTGATAACCCAGGTCTTTAATATAAAATATTTTACAGAGAAACTTTGCAAAATTATCAAATTTTCAATAAAGGAAGTTTGCATATGCAAACTGATATTTTCATGAAATTCTTAATACTCATGAATTTTCCCTAGACCCATATTCTGAAATTTTCTTCAAAAAGAACTGTTTTTCACAATCTCTTTTCTTGAGTTAATCCCATCAAATGGGGGTCCACTACACGAGTCCTCTCCCTCCAAAGTGTTTTGTTCAATGCCATAACCTCCAGCACACCACAGCTAACATGTCTTCCTTTATGACATCCTACCACTTTTTCTTTGGTTGACCTCTCTGTCTTTTTCATTCAGTCTTTATCTGTTGGACTTTCTTACCCACACAGTTGTCAGAACTGCACTTTACATGACCTACCCATCTGAGCCTGCACTCCCCTCTGTTTCATTTATGGGTGTTACTTTGAGCATATCGCAAACGTATACATTCCTCATGTGGTATCCGTCATCCATCTCTACATTTGCTTTTCTATGGAACAGATAATTTGCTCATGGTTTTGTTTTTTGTGGGGGTTTTTTTTCACCTAACACTCAGCACCATACATTAAAACTGGACAAACCACATTTTATAGAATTTGCCTTTTAATGTTACTAGTATCTTCCTGTCACATACCATACCACTTATCTCTCTCACTTTGAGCCAGACATTTATTATTTATTAGGAACAAAGAATGTAGGCCATACTTAAAGAAGTGGGGAATCTATCCTGGGAAGCAATGACTCTGGAAAAAATTTGAGGGTTGTGGTGGGTAATCAGTTGAACATGAGGTCCCAGTGTGATGCTGTGGCCAAAAGAGCTAACGTGATCCTGGAATGGATAAACGGGGGGGGGTCTTGACTAGGAGTAGAGAGGTAATTGTACTTCTTTATTTGGCACTGGTGTGACCTCTACTGGAATACTGTGTCCAGTTCTGGTGCCCACAAGTCAAGAAGAATGTTGGTACATTGAAGAGGGTTCAGAAAAGAGTGACAAGAATGATTAAAGTATTAGAAAATATGCATGAGAGTGGTAGACTCAAGAGACTCAATCTATTTAGATTAACAAAGAGAAGGTTAAGCGGTGATTTAATAAGTATCTACATGGGGAAGAAATATTTAATAATGGGCTCTTCAGTCTAGCAGAGAAATTTATAACATGATCTAATGGCTGGAAATTGAAGCTAGACAAATTCAGACTGGAAATAAAGCATACATTTGTAATAGTGAGAGTTATTAACCATTGGAATAATTTATCAAGAGTTATGGTGAATTTTCCATTATTGATTATTTTTAAATAAAGATTGGATTTTTTTCCAAAAGATACACTCTAGGAATTATTTTTGGGAAGTTAAATGGCTAGTGTTATATAGGAGGTCAGACTAGATGATCACAGTGATCATCCCTTCTGGCCTTGGAATCTATGCATCATCCTAGCTCTAATTTCATCTCCATTTCCCATTTTCTGAATCTGCAATTCAGATTGAAACTGTATTTCACAATGAAAAAGGTAAAATTTGACACTAGGCCAAATTTTAAATTTTTACTCGTTTGTCCAAAGATATAATTTAAGGGTTTTTTTTGCAAAGATAGTATCGTAACTTTTTGTTCTGAAACACACTTAACATGACCAAAATCAATAGGTTTCTTTTGCCTATAAAATATGCCATCAACTTTTACAAGCGAAAATTTGAAGTCAAGGGAAAAAATAATATAATATTTGGACTTTTCCCAAATACAGGGAATGTAAAATTTTGTTAGTTTCCTATCACTACCCTTTGGATGAAAATATTTTTGCACAGTTCTACTGTAATAACTAATAATAATGTAACAAATTATTTTTACTGTAGGAATCACCTTCCAATACCGTACCAGAACACATTAGGAGGCAATGCAGGCCAAAAGTTATTCACAGTAAACATAAATAGCTAAATATATTAATCAGATGAATTAAATAAAGTCTCAGTTCAGGCTACAGTATTTTCATACCTCACAAAACATTGTGCTGTTTCAAGGATGATTAAAACTTTTTTTGTTTATATAACCAATTTTGTATTGACTAGTAATACTGTACAGTGATTAAAAACCATTTTCTATCCAGAAGAACACATAATTGACGGATACTTCCTTACAATGCTATGTACTGAAGATATAAAATTGCTGCTCAACATTTCTGAAAATCAGGCTCAAGGTTTGCACTCAGAATCAGAGATCTGGTAGAGGATATGGGGAAAAAAGAAGAAAGCAAGATAATCTCCCAGCTCCTTTTTAAACAACTGAATTAAATCTGTGTGGCTTGAGAAGCTAGTATATTATAGAATCTGGTAAATTTAATTCCACCAACTATGCTAAGGGGGAAAATGAACTTTTTTAAAGCAATGGGACCTTTTGGATGATCAACTAGATGAGGGGGCGATACTTTCAAAGGGGCTTTAGTGCTGGATCTTTAAAGGTATTTATATGCTTAACTCCCAAAATCTAGCCCTTAGTGATTTAGAAGCACAAGTCGCAGCACTCCTAAGTCAACTGGGCACTTTTGAAAACCTTACACCTTGCTCAACATTTGATTATTCTGTTTTACATCATTAGGATACTGCAGTACGAGGAAGCAATAATCATTTAGGCCTGCAAAGACTTCAAATTAAGCCAGTGTTTAGTAAGTGTGTGCAGCATTGTTGCCTTACATATAATTCTGGGTAGAAAATGATACTTGAAGGCTGTGTTGCTAGTCAACAAAATTTATTTTGTAGAAACAAATTAATATTAACTGTCCTTGAAAAACAACAATAGGAAAGATTAAGCCTGAAATTCTATTCCCATTATTGTACATTCAGTGCACTATATATAAAATAGTATTAAATATCTCCAACCCATACGTCTGTATTACAGTGATCAATAAAAATAATCAATCTATACTGAATGCATTCATGTAACATATTCAGAGTATTGTCATTTCAAGTATCTACCTAAATAATGCCATATTTTGTGAACTCTTATTACCAGTACCAGAGCAGTTAGATACCAGTTTTAAGAACAAAAAAGGACACAATATGGGATGGAAACATATTTGGTAGCTATCACAGGGTGTCACTGGCCCTTTCAGAGGGAGGAGGGCCAGTGCACCTGTGACTCAAACTCACTTCAATTGGACTTAAAAGAGAGCGCCTGGGCCTAGAGTAGAGAGAGATCCTGCTGAGTCAGAGTTACGTGAAAGCACTGACAGAGACAGAAGAGAGCTACCTGAGGAGTAAAGGAGAGATCCAGGGAGGAGGAGCAGTAGAGGTGAGCTGATACCGAGAGCCGTTGAGAAGAGCAGAAGTTTGTTGTGAGGACTGGCCAGAGCTGGGGAACCCTTGCTAAGTTACAGGAGAGCTTGTGCAGCAGCCCCTAGGAAGAACCAGCCCAGTTAGGAGAAACTAATCGCAAAAGAAGAGGGCACAGAGAGAGAGTGGAGAGGGGGGGATCCCTAGAGTAGGGTACGACTCTCAGTCAGAAGCCTGGATAAGTGGAGTACTTCAGGAAGTGCCACTGCAGCAGGCCTGAGTGAAGGGCTGCAGGAATCCAAGCCCAGAACAAGAAGTTGGTTCTGGAGGAACATTCCCTGCACAGGAGTAGGATTCACAGGCAGGGATGCCTGGGTGAGTGAAACTGCATGGAGGTCTGTCATGGGAGACCTAATTTGGGTCTACAAGACAAAACTCATGGGAGAAAAGCAGGTCTGAAACTCTCAGGTAGAAAGCCTGGAAAGTGAAGCTCTGGAACAAGAGCTAAAGGAACTGGGACAGCATGGTAAATGATTGTTGGGAGAGTGGCCTGAAAACAGTGACTTTGAAAAGGATTGAAGATCTGCTGTATTGTAACCTTGCTTTACTCTGGGGTTTTGAGAAAAACTCTTTTCTTTTGAGGGGACTGTGACATTAAAATTAGTACAAGGGTTTGAATTTGCCACTAAGAGTCCAAAGGGAAACAGAGACAGGCACGCTTGCCATGCTACAGTCTGCTACTAGAGATGGTCTTACCTTATCACAGTAGCACTGAAGGATGATCTCTTGCTGTTGATAAATGGACATCAGACATCCATTCTCATCCGCCTGGACTTCTCCGCAGCATTTTACACTGTAATTCATAAGATACTTGCTGTCCTGCCTGATAGAGGTGGCAGAAGTCCAGGTGAATGCACTAAAATGATCTGAGTCCTTCCTGGAAGGATGCACCCCAAGAACAGTGGTGGGAAACTGAATTTCTGCCACAGACCCCCTACTTGTAGAGTTCTGTAACGAGCAATTCTTCCTCAACTCTTATTCAAAATTTACATGGCGCTACTAGGAGAATAGATATGATGACATGGAATTATGTCAACAATATGCCAATGATGCACAGTTCTATCTATTCTTCAGCACATACTGAACATACCACTATTAACAAAATGGCCCATTTCTTAGATGAGATCAACCCATGGATGAACAGCAGTTGGTTGAAGCTGAACCTAAGCAAGACAGAAGTAATGCTGATGGGCAGAGGAAAGCACTTTGAAGGGTTTGCAGCCACCCTGCCTTCTCTTTTGGTTGACAGCAGACCAACAACTAGTTAAATAAGTCTGCAGTTCAGGAGTGTTCCTGAACTTCTCATTGACATTAAGCTCTCACACAGCAACATCCACATGTAATGCTTTCTACCATATCCAGATAGCTAGGAGACTCCATCCCATCTTGGCAGATGAGGACAGTTATGCATCATCATCCATCTAGACTACAGCAATGAAATATACCTGAGCAGGAAGCCATCAGCCTTCAGAAAACTTCAATTACTAAAGAACACCAGGGCACAAATCCTCAGCACTATGGGCTTCCATGAGCACACTAAACCCATCTTCTGCTTTCTGTAGACTATCCAGCCAAGTTCAAGGTCTTGGTATCTATCTTCAAAGCACTCAATGGCCTGGGCTCAGAATCTCTTTAAAATAAATTTCCTAAACCTTCAAGATGAGGATTGTGGTCAACAGCTCCACTTCTTAGGCACAATGGAGCTGTCAACTCCAAGGACATACCTTGTCTATGCCAGATGCAATGCCTTTTGGGGAGCTGGTCCCTGCCTGTCAAATGAACTCCCATAGGAACTGTGAACCATCAAAAACCTCAGCACCTCCTGCTCCAAGTACAGCACACACTTTTTTGCACTTGCCTTCACGAATATAAACACAGGCTTTTTATTATTTATTATTAATTATTATTATTTATTATTATTGTTACATGTATATGTTGCTATCTGTCAGTTTCTTTGAGTGTTGGAGTACAGGAATCAATATACAAAGTTCTAAATATAATGAATGCCCTCAAATAGTCTAGATGGCTGAATGTATATTGGTACGAAAGATATCATACAATAGGAAACTATTTATAGTCTTGATCATTATTGAGAAAAATTGGTCTATTTAGCAATAGGAGTTTAGAAGTGATGGGGAAAAACAGGTATAGACAAGGATTATGTATTATGCATTTCCTCTCTGTGCCTGATCTTCAGAGGAAGTGAATCTGTTATATCCCCAGCTACAGAACCTGTAGCTAAAGCTGTAGAAACTAACACAATTAAATCCCTAGCATCAACCTCCAAACAGGCAGTTTAGCTTAAGGGTGACAATCTCCAGATGGGTATAGCATTTGTACTAAAGGAAGGAAGACAGATCAGGCTACAGGTAGAGTACAACAAATTATGAGAAGAGACTCCTCAGATGAAGTGAGGTGGACAGTTATTATTTTCTCACTTACACTGGTTTATTCATTGCCATTATTTCCGATTTACACTGGTTTAAATGAGTTGAATTTGATCTACTGAGTCTAGTAGAGGGGCAGATGTAGCCTCCTGATTTGATGGGTACATGATACTAAACTGCCAAAGGAGAGCTGGCTGTACTTTAAATAAGCCTTATGGAGGGCACAGGAACAAACCATCCCAATATGCAGAAAGTATAGTAAATATGGCAGGCAACCAGGCTGGCTTAACAGAGAAATCTTGGTGAGCTTAAACACAAAAAGGAAGCTTACAAGAAGTGGAAACTTGGAGAGATGACTAGGAAGGAGTATAAAAATATTTCTTGAGCATGCAGGGCTGTAATCAGGAAGGCCAAAGCACAACTGGAGTTGCAGCTAGCAAGGGATGTGATGGGTAATAAGAAGTGTTTCTACAGGTATGTTAGGAACAAGAAGGTGGTCAGGGAAAGTGTGGGACCCTTATTGAATAGGGGAGGCAATATAGTGACAGATGATGTGGAAAAAGCTGAAGTACTCAATGCTTTTTTTGCCTCAGTCTTCACAGACAAGGTCAGCTCCCAGACTGCTGCACTTGGCAGCACAGTATGGGGAGGCAGTGAGCAGCCCTCAGTGGTGAAAGAACAGGTTAAGGACTACTTAGAAAATCTGGACATGCACAAGTCCATGGGGCTGGATGCAATGCATCCGAGGGTGCTGACGGAGTTGGCTTATGTGATTGCAGAGCCATTGGCCATTATCTTTGAAAACTTGTGGCAATTGGGGGAGGTCCCAGACAATTTGAAAAAGACAAATATAGTGCCCATCTTTAAGAAAGGGAAGAAGGAGAACCCAGGGAACTACAGACCGGTCAGCCTCACCTCAGAATCTCCATCCTTAGAGGTTCTTAAGGCCCAGCTTGACAAAGCCCTGGCTGGGATGATTTAGTTCGGGTTGGACAAGCTGACCTCCTGAGGTCTCTTCCAACCCTTATTTTCTATGATTCTAAGGGGGCACCAATCACCCACCGCAATACCTCCACCCTGACACTGCAGCCCTAATGTTGGCCATGTGCTGAGGAGAGCCACTGTGTGTGGGGCGGAGAGAGAGCGCCCACTCAACTTACACCTTGCAGCAGCAGCTTCTGTCCCACAGGACTGGGCCTACTTCCCTGCTCCAGGCATTATGACCTGGTGTATGGGGATGGAGGGGCACATGGCCTAAACCTGAGTGGCACTGCTACTCCAGACAACAGGTTGCAATGCCCAGAGTGGGGAGCCCGGCCCAGCCTCACAGAACAGGAACCACTGTTGCTAGGTGAGTGCAGGATGGGCTCACTTTCCAGTCACACTCAGCCCTCGAAGCCTCCCCTCTGCAACAGGCTGAAAGAAGTATATGTTTGCTTGGTTTTGAAACATGGGTTTCATGATTTGAGCAGGTGCAAATGAACCCATGAACACATACTAAAGCTGCCCATGGTGTAGTTCAACCTCTATTAAGGTATGGTTTGTGGCAGGAGGAAAAAAGCCTGGGGTGTGGGTAATATAACATACATGTGCTTTCAACCTACAAGATCATTCTTAACAGAATTCTACCTAAATTAGATACGTTCATAGAGGATAGATTGATTCATTACTGGCTATTAGCTAAGCTGGTCAGGGATTTACCCCCATGCTCTGGGTGTCCCTAACCTTTGACTACAAATATGGCTTAAAGCTTAAAACACTTGGTTAATTTCTCTGTTCTGTTTGTTCGCTCTTAAGCATCTGGCACTGGGTACTGTCAGAAAACAGGATACGGGGCTAGATAGACTATTGGTCTGACCCAGAATGGCCGTTATCAGTAACTTGGATGTGTGATGAGAAATCTGAATATGAGGATTGTGTTTGCCTATATCTACGTTGATTCTGACAGGAACTCCATAGGCCTGTGGATAGTCTTGCTGTATTTTTCTAGTGAATATGCAGTTATTTAGTAATTAATTCTGTGAATCCTTCCAATTTACTTTTACACTAAAAATTCTGAAACAGCTGCTTGCTTTGATCCGAGCTGTAACATTATAATAAACAAAATAATATCTGGAAGCTGGTAATGGCTTATTAAAATGTGTATTTACTTCTTTATTGCTCAATAGTTGTCAGAATTAGAAAGTGGCTTTAGAGGAGTACATAAAAATCTTACTGGGCTACCTTTGAGAATACAAATTATTTTATATTTCAAGATGACAAACTTGGAGCAAAGCTAGCTAAAACAAGGAACAGAAACTTAACACAGAGAGAATGGAGGTATATAGCAGTGAGCAGGCACAGGATGATGAAAGACTGGATAAGATTTTGTAACCTCTAAATTGTGGCCCTATACCTCACTGCAATTACCACCAAGCAAACTTACGTTATAAATAAATAAGAAAAGTGAAGAAAAATAGGTAGAGAATTAATCTAATTTAACGTATGGGTCAGATTGTCCCTCTCATATCAGAATGTGTCCTGCCTCTAGATGTAGCTAGCTACCATCTTTATTTCCAGCAGTGAAATGTATGCTGGCACTTCTAACAGGTCCAGGAAGCCCATTAAAATGTGCCTCCCTCCCTACTCCCCATCCTCCTGTTTTCACCTGTGGCTTCAAGGAGGCTTACCTCAAGGGGCTTACTTCACTGATCTCATCTATTTTTCCAGAATATCAGCACTGATTCAGTATACTTCTAATGGTCTGTGTCCTTGTCAAGTTAACTGTATATATTCAGGAGAACTGTCCCCAAAAACCCTTTCACTGATTCAGGGCTGGAGTGAGAGCAGCCAAAATAGCACACAACTTGAGTCATCTCTGCCTGGTTCTTCCCACTCTAAACTACATCCTACAGAGCTATAATGAAGGCTGCAAAGAGAAATAAATAGAAATAAAATAATTTAAAACTAACTTTTTTTCAGTAGTAAAATGGGTACATCTCACAGAAAAACCCATGGAGAGAACCAAGTTTGAGAGATTTCCTCTGCAGACTATCTCCCACATTGTTTTTAATGCGTGTATCATGATCAGTGGAACTGGAGTCAGAGGGCCTGTGTTCCCAAGAGGGACTATTACTGATGGGACAAAGAGAAACACAGCGTGCAGATAGTTAGGCAGGAAGCAACACAATGCATAGATTTAATAACAGTGTACTTCTCCAACTTAACCTGCATTCATTTTCACTCTGTGCCAATGAAACAATGAGGAGGCAGAGGTTCTTTTTATATTTTGTTTAAGGCTCCCTGCAACTCCTCCACGCTCATTCATCATGATCCTGAGGAGTCATGCTGTCAAAGCTTACTTCAGTGCCAAATGACTACAGAATACCCTTCAAGGGAGGAACTTCACAGAATCAAAGGTGCTCAGTGGAAAAGGTTGTACAACCTCAGGAGAACCTTTGTGGATTCAGGGTGAGGGAAGATCCAGCCCTGCGAGGTAATTGTATATTTGTTATAAAGGTTTAAAATATCTGTTAGGGGGCTGTCATAAATATAATGGGAAGGGTAAACACCTTTAAATCCCTCCGGGCCAGAGGAAAAACCCTTTCAGCTGTAAAGGGTTAAGAAGCTAGGATAACCTTGCTGGCACCTGACCAAAGTGACCAATGAGGAGACAAGATACTTTCAAAGCTGGGGGGGAAACAAAGGCTCTCTCTGTCTGTGTGATGCTTTTGCCGGGAACAGAAAAGGAATGGAGTCTTAGAACTTAGTAAATAATCTAGCTAGATATGCGTTAGATTCTGTTTTGTTTAAATGGCTGATAAAATAAGCTGTGCTGAATGGAATGTATATTCCTGTTTTTGTGTCTTTTTGTAACTTAAGGTTTTGCCTAGAGGGATTCTCTATGTTTTGAATCTGATTACCCTGTAAGGTATTTACCATCCTGATTTTACAGAGGTGATTCTTTTACTTTTTTTCTTCAATTAAAATTCTTCTTTTAAGAACCTGATTGCTTTTTTTCATTGTTCTTAAGATCCAAGGGTTTGGGTCTGTGTTCACCTATGCAAATTGGTGAGGATTTTTAAGCCTTAAGGGGGTGTAGGATTTGGGAGGATTTTGGGGGGAAAGACGTTTCCAAGCGGGCTCTTTCCCGGTTATATATTTGTTTGACGCTTGGTGGTGGCAGCAATAAAGTCCAAGGGCAAAAGATAAAATAGTTTGTACCTTGGGGAAGTTTTAACCTAAGCTGGTAAAAATAAGCTTAGGGCATTTTCATGCAGGTCCCCACATCTGTACCCTAGACTTTAGAGTGGGGAAGGAACCTTGACAGGTGCTTATTCCTTCACCCACTTACTTCCCTGGTCCTTCGGGTATTGTTGCTCTCTGTTCATGCGAGATGTCCAAAGGTGCAAACAATTTGATGTTTATTGGGGTGAACTTCCAGCAAGCATGATTCCAGTTTCCTTCCTTAGTGTCCTCTGACACCACAGAGCCTTACACCTGTGTCCCTGTTCCCATTCCTGCCCTTAGCCAAACATGATTCCAATTTCCCCATCCCCATTTCCTGTTCCCATTTCCCCCACACACACCCACCCACCCACTTCCTGATTGACTGCAGACTATATAGTAAAACTTGAGTTCTGCTTAGCTATACCTTAACCAATCATTTTCCTGAAATTTAACTAACCAATCCTAACATATTGTAACATGATTATGTAACCAATTATATCCCACCACCTTAATTAGTTTACAACCAGAAAAATTAATTATACAGCAGACAGGAACAGTCACAGAACCAGACAGAGATTATACAGACAAACAATAGCAAAGTGGGAACTATAATGACAAAAGAATGCAGAAGTGAGGATTTCACATCCCAGCTATTGATAAGTGAGTTCTTGCCAGACAGGATGCTATCAAACTAAGTTTCCTTTTACATTTTCTAGGCACTTCCCTTTCTCTGGAGGTGATAGGCACTATCAGGACAGGATTGTATTCCTAACAGCCCAATAGCGACTTGTTTGGAATATGAGGAGGTAACTGGTCGCTTCCCAGTTTATGGCTGCCTCTGTTGCTTAGCCAAAGGCCTTAGCCTGAGAACAGGGCTTCAGACTGTCACAATAAGAGAAGGACCTTACACTGGCAGACAGTGATTTTGATTCTTTCTTTTATACCTCTAACTAGCCAAGTGATAAGAATACACCTAAATTCTTAGAGTAGAGGCCTTTACAGACAGGTCTGAATATCTATATCCTAACAATATCCAGTGGAAATTTAAAGTTGGCACACTTCCTGCAGGACACTATGCAGTGCCTCACATCCTGCTGACACTCTGAAACTCACACGCAAAGATAGGAAGCAATTGCAGAGATAAGATGGAGAATACACCCAGGCGAGACTACAGCAACATCAGTATTGTTTTCACTTAATAAGTTCTTTCTTGCTGTTACTTAAATATGTTTTCTAAAATCTGCTTCAGTCATTGAAATACTACAACATGTGTGGAAGCCACACTTATGCAGACATTTGGCCCCACAAAAAGGAATGTTTAAAGGATATTTACCACCAACACTACCCATTTCCATAAATCATACATTGCTTGGTAATGCATCTATAATCATTTAGTTAACATGACAATACAGGATACTTATGCCATGATTTTTAATGAATGGAAGAGGAAAGAGGAAATATTCCCAAAGAGGAATATTTACCGAGAATAGAGAACATGGGAAAGAAATTGTTTGACATTCTTGACACAAAGATTGTTCGGTGGTGTAAAGTGTGGTTGAGTATATTGGGACAGTTGGTAGAGCAAGTGTCTGTCTTGAAGACGAGGAATTAAAATATAAAGCAATTATAAATTGCTTGACAATTTTATATGACCATTTTTCAATATATAAAAAGCAACAAAACAAGCACAGTAAGAGCAGAAACTTTTAAAGATGCTATTAAAGTAGATGAATTATTCAAAAGGGCTATGCAATTATGTTTAGGGTATGTAAATATTTAAATAAAATTAGGGTTTTTAAAATTAAATTTAGTACTTTAAAAGGTGCCAGACTGAAACACTGAAAAGATGACTGCACTTAACAAAAGAATAGCACAAGCGGAGGGAGTACACCATTTGCTTCACTGTCTCACCAGTATGAGAGACTGATTACTTGGAGAGACCACCTCTTAAAGTGAGATGGCAATTTAAGATCCAATTCAGGAAAGCACATAAGGGCATGCATAAAGTGCTTATGTAATTTCTTGAATTGGGGCCTGCCATAGGATAACTGGTCCTTGGAGATAGACTAGGCTCAGCTCCCCTGGATCAGAACAGGTGAGTCCAATCCAGTCAAGTAATGGGGGCTGAGTTACACTTGAGCCTATAAAGGGCTTCCAATGAGCAGGAAAAAGAAAACCGATTGGCACAGGGTGTGTCTGGGGAGGGAAAGCCACAGCAGTGTGGTGTTAACTCCTGTGATAGGCTCCCTGAAGCACAAGCCAGCTGCTCAGGGAGAAAGCCCTGATGCTGCTGTTCCAGAGAGAGGGCAGAATTGGGAAGCTACCAGAGGCCCCTGAGAGGGATGGAGCTGAAACCTGAAAGTTAAAAGACTGTTTTTCTGTTTACTTGCTTCTATTAAGAAAATAAATGTCCTTGAAAGAGACTGGGCATGGCAGCATATATTATGGAGCTGGGGAGAAGCCCAATTCAGTGACTGTCTCCATATTAATTCAACCCATACTTTCTATTAAGAATATGGTTTGGTTATTGTACGGATATTTGTGCACCAAGAATGGGACTGAGATCATGCAGTCATTTCACACAGATGAATAATCATCCATCCAATGTAAACCATTATCACTTAATACTGACATTTACCAAATTTGCACAATGGTTTATATGTAATGTTGCTGCGAGTAACCAGATGGTGCTATTACAGATAATCTTACAAGTTTTGTTGAGCTGAATGCATGGGCAGTTAGATCTTGGAGAAAATGCTTATTAGTCATAATATAGTTTTTTTTAGAGGTTATTATAGAAACAAATAAAAATTGGTTTTTCCCTCCCAAATCTGATTGAATTGTTCTTTAAGGTGCAGAACTGATGCCTATAGGTTATACATATGCATGGAAATAAATTTTACATTGTGTCAATCATGTAGGAGCATAAATAGCATAAAAGGACAAGTGGCCAGGATCATAGAGTTTGCTGGAATTCAATAGCCCAGGATAAGTTGGGCAAGCATAACTATTCCTAAGGAGTGAAAGAAATTCAAGCAGAATGCTGAGCTCATTTTCAAGGTTCCCCTGAAATTGAAAGATGAGGAGGAAAAAGTGCTGCAATTCTGAATTGAAGGTTGCAGGGAAAGGTATGTCAGACAGAGGGATAAAACAGCTATTACAATAGGGCATTTCCTTAGCCCGCACTCATGCATGGCTTTCTGTAGCCTCACATATATTACAACACATATGCTGACTGCAGCCATAGCATTTTGGCTGTGGTTCCCTGAAGGGAAAATGACATAGATGGAAGGGTCTGATCATAGTCCAAGAGAAGGGAGATTTTATATATATATATATATATATGACAGAGCGTAGAAGTACTTTTAAATTTTATAATTGGAGCACTGAAGAAGTGTGTGATTTTTTTTTCACCTTTAAAACACTGGGAAAATGTTAAATATTTCCATCTGATATCTTTGTATTTCCCACTTTAGTCTTGTATCATAAGAGTTAACTTAACCTAAATACCATGCCAAACTGTACATTGCAGTTACTCTGGTAATTACTAATTGTATATTGATTAGTAGAGGAAGTAGTCTTATAAAACCTATACAATTAGCTACAGAACCCTAAGGATATCTGGAATTGCATTAATTTATGCATCTTACTTTGGAAAATTTTTCTCTTATTCTTGCTTTAGATTTTGTGTTTACACTCACTGACTGACTCTGACCTGTTTTCAGAGCTCCACTCCACTGAAAATCTAGATCCTGTAGCTCTCATGAAGACAAGATTGAATCCAAATTTATAACTGATTGGTCTCCTTATTTGAAGTCATGAAGGAATAAACATGTGACTCAATCCTGCATTCCTTACTCAGGTCCACATCATTCTCTAAATAGGAAAACACTCACAAGGGTCAGGGAACTCTGAGTTTTAGCTCAACCTGTTCTTGGAATCAGCTGATTGGGAAGGACAATTTGTAACCAACAGGGACCTGGATCCATAGCTCACTGAAGTCAAGAGTCTTTCCATTTATGTCAGCAGGCTGTGGAAGTGACCCTAGCAGGGGCAGAAGACATGGCTTTCCTAATATATCCACAGCCTAAAATCTGTAGGGGAAATCCTATGACCTTAGGGCATCTACTGAGAGCAAGGTCAGTTATTGGGGATAGCTCAGTGACTGCACAATGGAAGTTGTAAGTACTGAAAGGGTTTACATGTACGCCTTATTTACATTCTGAGTGGAGTCTGCAAGACATCCTTTGGAAAAAGAAAAGGAGTACTTGTGGCACCTTAGAGACTAACAAATTTATTTGAGCATAAGCTTTTGTGAGCTCACGAAAGCTTATGCTCAAATTTGTTAGTCTCTAAGGTGCCACAAGTACTCCTTTTCTTTTTGCAAATACAGACTAACATGGCTGCTACTCTGAATCCTTTGGAAAGGACGCATTGAGAGTTAAATTCTAAATTGCTAACCTGGGTATTGTAATTTACTGAAATACCATGCACTGACATTAATATTTCACTGAAGATACAAGATTATGCAAATCAATAATTAATGGTATTTTCCATCTCTAAGTTATATGCTTCTATAAGAACGTAAACACATTCAAAGATATGAACACACTGACCTACCTGAAAGGTTAACTCTCGTTATAAATTTGTGTGTGAGAAGATTTGTAGTTATCTGACATAGGCGTTGGTTTGGTGCTCGCATTTAGCTAGATCCAAACATCTCCTCAATTCAGGAGGGTTCAGATTCAGGGTTTTGGTTTAGTCTGTTAGTTTCGATCCATCACTAAACTTCCACAAAATTTTGAGTTGGTCAGAAGATATGAGCTTCAAGCTTAAGGATTTTCAGTTGGATTGGAACTTCTGTTTTTATATGAAATAGCAGATAAACTTGATCTCTCTACATGATATCTTACATCAATCATCTGAAAACAAGCGGCTTTAAAATAAAAAATGCTACTTAAAATAAAATATCAACCTCAGTTGAAATACAGCTATTTTAAGAGTGACAATTACTCATTTTTTAATCTGCCTACAGTGTTACTCATCTTGCTCTTTGATGAAGGAAGTGGTTAGTTAGCCAGCCATCAGTACGCAATCACATCAGATTTCAGGAACTCAGAATAGCTTCATCATTTACACTGTATTATTTTATATGTAAGGATAAGTATTTGGATGTTTTATTAACTACAGCATATGCTGTAATTTCTAGAGTTTCTTGTTTTTATAAATCAAAGATGTTATATATAGACAAACATATGCACATTATTAACTTTTAAATTTCACAGGAAATCTTAGACACTGTTAAATCCAGTACCATTTACATTATGGCTCTCACAAATTACAGAATGGAAAAAAATCAGCAAACTAGCTGCAACCTATGAAACAGACTGTTTTCTGCCAGAGAAATCTGTTCTTATCATTGCAGGATTAGCCTCTCAGTCTTCTGCAAGCCACTGACAAATCAGTTAGAAAACTAATAGTTCACTTCCTTAAGAACTTTCACTGAACTGCTCTTTGCAGAATAATCCATGAAGCACAATGACTCATTAATAACAACTCAAGAGGTATTAACATCTTTTCCTGAAAGCTAGATAAGGTATGGATATCTTAGATTGACCCTTTGTATGTACTAAAGTGATGTAATAATATAAGGATATAATTTAAATTTATCAAAAACTGCTTACTGCTTTCCAACGTGAAATAATGTCAACTATATGCTGTTCAAACACAGGGATCGGCCCCATGGCATTCAATTCATTGTGGGCATTGGTACTTCCCCACACAAGGTAACAAGATGAATGCACAACTGCTGCCAAGAGTGAGCTTTCCTTTATACCAGTATAAAACCTCTTCTAATAAAGATGATCCAGCTAATTTTCTAATATGCATAATTAAATCATGGTCATACTGGCTTGCTAATATTGTAATAACTTCCATGTGCTAGTTTATATTTAACAAATGAAAACCACACATTCACAACCCAACAAAGCTAACATGAATGTGGGGAAATATTATCTAGGTAGAAAGCATAAGAACATTTTTTTAAAGTTACTTTCAAACTACTTTCCTTGCTTTATAGAATGCCACTAGAAAATATAATGCTGCTTTCATAATGTAACCGTGGTGACATATTTGTAAAGCAGCATGTAAGCACTCATAAAAGGGTAATGACTTCCTTAAGTGATAATAAAATAAGCTTTCATGTTGAGATATACTGTAGTGCTACTGTTCATGTGCAACAGTAGTAACATTACCTATTTATTTTTTATCTTCTAAAAAACCCCATGAAGTTAGTGTGTTTGGTTACCGTCTGCGTAAGTATGGCTTGGGACATTATGCATATGATGAAAACTACCTGCATGAACCTATGACTAGCCCAAAACTTCATTATTTCTGAACCATAAATTACTGCAGACCCCACGATCATCATATATCTAGAATACAGGTTGGCAAGTTCAGCAAACTTGTGAAGCGCAGTTTTAAGGTTTGCATGGTATCCAATATTCTCACACGCAAAACTACAACTAGGTGAAGGATAAAATAAAGGAAAACACAGGAAGCTGATAAGAAAAAAGGAGAAAGGCTGAAATACAACATAAAAGAGGACATTGTCAAGACAAAAATAATATTTTTTGAAAAATCCTGTCCTGTGTCACACCATTTGAGAACAGAAAACCAGAGAATTTCACAACCTAATTTGCTTGTCACAATTTTGTCCTATTTGCTTACAGTTTCCACTTTGCTCAGCTTGGATAATGACACTACAATGTTTAGTCAGCTGCATACTTTAGGCCCGACTGTGATCCCAACTATGCTCCTAAGGAATGACCAAGGCAGGGGAAGTCATTTGAATCTTCATCATCAACATCATTATATGTTATTTACATTATCATGTATCCTCATCATGGACCATGATTCCTTTGTGCTGAACAAACCAAAACAAAAAGGCAGTCCCTGCTCCCAAGGAACTTACAATCTAAGGACTTGTGTGTATACAAAGAGTTAGTGCCTGGCAAGCTGGGGTAGGAATCTACAGTGCTCCAGCAGGCTGCACACTGCATGTTCACCCTGCTACTACTAAAATTCCCTTGTTTCCTTTGAACTATTGCTGTTTGAAACTGCAGTAAGTCAATGTGCACTAGGATAGGACAGGACAGGCAGTAGTCTCAGACCACCAGCAGCCTAACCTGAGCGTCAGAGTTGGGTACAGCAATGCAGACAGGGCATGCCTAGAGAAATCTGCTCTAACATATATCTCTTCTTGTGATTTATAAACCATACCAGTGGCTTTGAAGTTCTGAAGTCATTAATAAATCTGTAGGAATATTTCTGGTAGGGAGACTTGCTCAAGAAGATAGTTACAGTGTTTCTCCCATGCAATCACTGAAGAAGCACCACAGGCACCATTTTGATGCAACTTTAAAGACTGGGAGCTTCCACTCCAGTCAGTTTTTCTGAAAGCTGTTATAAAAAACAGACAGGATATCAGCTATTCTTGGGGCAAGAAGCCCATACAATGCTTAAAAGTTAGGGGGCTGATCTAACTCCCATAGAAGTCAGTGATTCTGATGGGATTGTGCCTTAGAGCTGGTCAAATAACACAAACTGGGAGCCACAAATATTTTCTTAACTAATAAAAAAAACAGCATTGGGTTTGGTTCTTGTAGTCATAAAAATATTCATGAAACCTGAAAGTTTCACAAATTTAGTAATGAATAACTACTCATCTGAAAAAAATCATACCAGAAGGTACATGATGACAAAGAAGGAATAATCTGTTATTCTCTTTATTATTTATTTCTATTGTCATAGCACCTAGGGAGCCTAAGTCATGAACCAGAACTTGATTGTCCCAACAAAGAGCAAAGAACAAAAAGCTGTCCCTGCCCCAAAGAACCAGGGAGTATAATGTAAAATGAAAATATCTGAAGTTTGCAAATAACCTAGAGAGTGTAATTTGTTTATAAATATTCACTAAGTAGTTTGTATGAACACTGAATATATTAAGAGAAGTCAGGATCATCTCCATCTGTTGATGCTCCTTTGCAGTGATGCAGATCATAAAGCCCAGAACAAGCACTCTCAGCTGAGAAGATACAGTTGTGGAATGAACCTCCAGAGTAAATTAGATACATTCAGATTCTGACCATCTTTAAGGAATGCTGCAAAACCTTCTCTTTTCCTAAAAGTTTTCTACTATAAACAGAACTATATTTGCAAAATCAGCTACTTCCCTGTTATCCTGTTCCTAAAATCCCTAAACTCTGAGCAGAACTTTTATTTCACCCAGTAGAGGAGCAGAGCAAGAAACTCCAGGAAGTTCAACACAGGATTCCACTATTGCCAACCTATCAAATTCTGGTGGTGATGGATGGCAATACAAAACCATTAGATAGACTGTAAATTTACAGCAAAAACCTATGTTAGGTTTATAATTGTACAATTAAGCCTGATCCATCCCTATTAGAGTCAATTGTAGATTTACCACTTGTCATAAATATAATGGGAAGGGTAAACACCTTTAAATCCCTCCTGGCCAGAGGAAAAACCCTTTCACCTGTAAAGGGTTAAGAAGCTAGGATAACCTCGCTGGCACCTGACCAAAATGACCAATGAGGAGACAAGATACTTTCAAAGCTGGAGGGGGGGAAAACAAATGGTTCTCTCTGTCTGTGTGATACTTTTGCCAGGACCAGAGCAGGAATGCAGGTCAGAACTCCTGTAAAAAGTCAGTAAGCAATCTAGTTAGATATGCATTAGATTCTGTTTTGTTTAAATGGCTGATAAAATAAGTTGTGCTGAATGGAATGTATATTCCTGTTTTTGTATCTTTTTGTAACTTAAGGTTTTGCCTAGAGGGATTCTCTATGTTTTGAATCTGATTACCCTGTAAGGTATTTACCATCCTGATTTTACAGAGGTGATTCTTTTACTTTTTCTTTCATTAAAATTCTTCTTTTAAGAACCTGATTGCTTTTTTCATTGTTCTTAAGATCCAAGGGTTTGGGTCTGTGCTCACCTATGCAAATTGGTGAGGATTTTTATCAAGCCTTTCCCAGGAAAGGGGGTGTAGCGCTTGGGGGGATATTTTGGGGGGGGAGACGTTTCCAAGTGGACACTTCCCCTGTTCTTTGTGTAACACTTTGGTGGTAGCAGCGTTTAACCTAAGCTGGTAAGTATAAGCTTAGGGGAGTTTTCCTGCAGGTCCCCACATCTGTACCCTAGAGTTCAGAGTGGGGAAGGAACCTTGACACCACTGATTTCAATGGGAGCAGGATCAAGTTCACAATCAGGAACAGCCATAGTTAAGGTAAACTCTTAGCCTCTTTTGCATGTGCATGAAAATACTGGTCATTAATTATATGATCAAATAGTACTTGGACACAATGGAACATGTTCATGTGAAGCACCTTGTAGTACTTTGTATGACACAGTACATGAAAGCCATTAATATAAAATTAATGCAGTTCATTGTAATTTGATAATATACTACAGATGAAGTAGGCCAAGACCTAACACACCGCCCCATGCTGGTGCCCCAAAATACCGTTCACCTTTCTTTATCTTAGTTTTCTTCCTTGAGAATGATATTAATATTAATACTTTAAACATATGTAACAATTTGTCATCTGTATTTCTCAAACCACTGGACAAAGGTGGACATACATGATTCTTCTTATTTTACAGAGCGGGTAGACAGAGTTTAAGTCACTTGTTCAAAGGCCACACAGAAATCTGTGTCAGACCTACACATTTTAAACCAAGTCTTTTGGCTCAGACCAAGGTCTGACCCATTACAATACAGTGCTGCCCAGGGAAGACTTTAATCTGTATTTCAACTTTCCTATCTATAGAGTGAGCCTAGTAACAACATTTAGCACTTA
Source organism: Chelonia mydas (assembly GCF_015237465.2). NCBI lineage: Eukaryota > Metazoa > Chordata > Testudines > Cheloniidae > Chelonia > Chelonia mydas. Next base: position 57,502,267 of record NC_051245.2, on the reverse strand, counting down.
CGTTTCCCTCTCCATTTATAAGCACTTGACAGAGGGTATGATTACCTTATTTAAGCACATGGGTTTGAATGGTATTTCCATGCCAAATGACAATTTTCAGACATATTTTTCTCTTTCATGGAGAAACCAAGCTTGGAAACTTTCACCTAACATCAACATTTCTGAAAGTTACAAGCTACTAAGAACAGATTTTATAATAGAAACTCTTATGCAACATTATGTATTTTGCAGAGCAAAAAAGGGGAAACTTCACAAATTCCAGACAGTCTTGACCTTCTTAAACTACAAATGTGATCACCTGGCACTTAAAGAAAACAATATTGAACAAAAGTCAATAGAGAAGAACAGTCTCCACAATGTTTCAGAAAGTACAAGAACAAGAGGAAACTATGGCAACAAAAGAAAAAATTCAGATGAGGCATCAAACTATCCTTAGCAACAAAATAGTAAAAGGAAAACATTTGACAAATCTGAAAGCACTTGAAAATCAAATAAGGGGATATATATATTTAATCACGTGATTAATCGTTTTAATCACTTGATGGCCCTAATATAATATTATAGAATACCATTTATTTAAATATTTTGGATGTTTTCTACATTTTCAAATATATTAATTTCAATTACAACACAGAATACAAAGTGTACAGTGCTCACTTTATATTTTTTTATTACAAATATTTGCACTGTAAAAAAGAAATGACATAGTATTTTTCAATTCACGTAGTACAAGTACTGTAGTGCAATCTCTTTATCATGAAAGTTGAATTTACAAAGGTAGAATTATGTACAAAAAACCCTGCATTCAAAAATAAAAAATGTAAAACTTTAGAGCCTACAAGTCCAATCAGTCCTACTTCTTGCTCAGCCAATCTCTCAGACAAACAAGTTTGTTTACATTTGCAGAAGATAATGCTACCCGTTTCTTGTTTACGTCACCTGAAAGTGAGAACAGCTGTTTGCATGGCACTGTTGTAGCTTGCGTCGCAAGATATTTTACATGCCAGATGCTCTAAAGATTCATTTGTCCCTTGATGCTTCAACCACTATTCCAGAGGATATGCATCCATGCTGATAATGGGTTCTGCTTGATAATGATTTAAAGCAGTGTGGACCGACACATGTTCATTTTCATCATCTGAGTCAGATGCCACCAACAGAAGGTTGATTATTTTTTTTTTGTGGTTTGGTTCTGTAGTTTCCTCATCAGAGTGTTGCTCTTTTAAGACTTCTGAAAGCATGCTCCACACCAGCCATTCTCAACCAGGGGTCTGGGGCCCGTGAGCAGGTTTCAGAGGGGCTGCCAAGCAGAGCCAGCATTAGATTTGCTGGGGCCCAGGGCAGAAAGCTGAAGCCCCCCTGCGTGGGGCTGAAGCCCAGGGCTGAAGCTAAAGCCTAAGCAACTTAGCTTCATGGGGCCCCATGTGATGTGGGACCCTGGGTAATTGCCCTGCTTGCTACCCCTTAATGCTGGCCCTGGCTTTTATATGCAGAAAAACAGTTGGTGTGACAGAGGTGGGCCATGGAGTTTTTACAGCATGTTGTGGGGGCCTCAGAGAGAAAAAGGTCGAGAACCCCGGCTCCACACCTCATCCCTCTCAGATTTTGGAAGGCGCTTCAGATTCTTAAATCTTGGGTCGAGTGCTGTAGCAATCTTTAGAAATTTCACGTTGGTATCTTCTTTGCATTTTGTCAAATTTGTTCTTAAATTTTGTTCTTAAAATGAACAACATGTGCTGGGTCATCATCTGAGACTGTTAGAACATGAACTATATGGCAGAATGCGGGTAAAACAGCAGGAGATGTACAATTCTCCCCCAAGGAGTTCAGTCACAAATTTAATTAAGGTTTCAGAGTAGCAGCCATGTTAGTCTGTATCCGTAAAAAGAAAAGGAGTACTTGTGGCACCTTAGAGACTAACAAATTTATTAGAGCATAAGCTTTCATGAGCTACAGCTCACTTCATCGGATGCAGACAGTGGAAAATATAGTGGGGAGATTTTATATACACAAAGAACAGGAAACAATGGGTGTTACCATACAGACTGTAACAAGAGTGATCAGGAAAGGTGAGCTATTACCAGCAAGAGAGCGGGGTGTGTGGTGGGGGGAACCTTTTGTAGTGATAATCAAGGTGGGCCATTTCCAGCAATTAACACATTATTTTTTTGACAAGTGTCATCTGCATGGAATCATGTCCTCTGGAATGAAGGCCAAAGCATGAAGAGGCATATGAATCTTTAGCACATCTGGCACATAAATATCTTGCGATGTCAGCTACAACAGTGCCATGGTAACGTTGTAATTAAGAAGTGGGCAGCATTATCACCCGTAAATGTAAACAAACTTGTTTCTCTTAGTAGTTGGCTGCACAAGGCGGAGGACTGAGTGGACTTTGTTTTGTTTTTGAGTGCAGTTATGTACCAAAACCCCCAACATTTGTAAGTTGCACTTTCATGATAAAGACATTGCACTATGGTACTTGTATGAGGTGATTTGAAAAATACTATTTCTTTTGTTTATCATTTTTACAGTGCAAATATTTGTAGTAAAAATAATATAAAGTGAGCACTGTACACTTTGTATTCTGTGTTGTAATTGACATCGATATATTTGAAATTGTAGAAAAACATCCAAAAATATTTAATAAATGTCAAGTGGTATTCTATTGTTTAACAATGCAATTAATCATGATTAATTTTTTGAGTTAATCATGTGAATTAAATGTGATTAATAACAGCCCTAATATGGGCGGGGGGTGTCTGCTGTGAAGGAAGGGCCCACACATATGATTCCAAATAATGAATCTTGCAGCTGCCAATTTTAAAACTTCTACTTACTTTATATGGATCAAGCATATTGAATGAAATGCAGTAAGCATGCCAGGACTTAAAATGGAGCTACACTAAGGATAGTTACATAATAGGACAGATCTTCAAGTCGGGCCAAGCTGCACTCAGCTTCAGAAACCAAGAAGGGGCAGGTGAGCCACCTTTCTTTCCCCCTCTAATACACGTTACAGAAGTTTCAGGGCTGCTCTAACCTATGCAGAATGCTGTGAGACTCAATGCAGGCTGTAACAATGCTAGAGGCTGTTGCTCTACCAAAGGATCACCCAGCCCAGCTCCAGGCACACTATTCATCTCTACCCAGTAATAGTAATATGTTTCACTGGAACTTTCTCCACTTCGTTATGTTCAATACCATAGCTGAAAGACTGAACATATTTACAAGCAATGTAATAGCATATATTTTTTTTCCAGAGAAAAAATTTAAGTAGCATGAGTATCATGCATTTTAGACTATGCTGAGAAGTTACATCTAGGACCCAGTCCCAACCACTGCTGTGACTATTCTGCAAGGCTTCTGTGGCACAATGCAGCTGTTATGCTGGTTTAACCAGCTTGAAGAGGATTTCTCCTACATGGCTGGGGTAAGATTTAATTAATTGTGGGAGGAGTCTGAGCTAGAAATAAGGGAAGTGAGAAACCATAGGAGTGTGGAAAGCTCTTTAAAAATAGTTCTGTTTTGAAGAATTGTTTTTGGTGTTGACAGCTCTTTGGGCTTTTCTGGCTATTTGTTTTGAGTTGCATATAATAGCCAATATAGACACGTAATAAAGGATGCACAGTGCTGCACATTATCATTTATCATTTCCTTTCTATTCACCATTTACAACTTATTGCAGCAATCCTATGTCTTTAACAAATCTTTAACAATTAATAACCAAGAAAAGTAATATCTAGTTTGTTAATTGATTTAATACAGTGCTCATGAAAGGAAACAGATAGTCTCCACCGCTGGCAAACTTTTTTTTTTAAATGCACATATCTGCACAACAGAAGCAATGGTGCTGCTCTATCCAACCAATATGAAAGAGGATAAACATCTTCCAAGAGTGAGTGGGTCAGTATCCACTCCATCGACCCTGCTGAAACAGCCAATCTGAGCACCCGTTGTGATGGTGTTTTTGCCACTTGGAACTGATCTAAGGTTCTGATCTTGAACCACTAAAGTCAATGGCAAAGCTTCAATGGTTCTCTATCAGGTCCTAAAACCATACATGGAAATAGTATTTCTGTTATCAAACCACTGCACAGAGCCTTGACACACAGTCTGAAGAAAGACCACTTGCACTTGGCACTGGCAAACCATGATGAGACATTCGAGAGCCTAAGCTGGTTCGTGTTCTGAGCCATGAGTTATCCTTGAATCCTCAGCTGGTGAGGCATCTGAGGTAATCATCTGCAAGTCCTTTGAAGGCCCATGCCAATAAAGCATCATCCAGCCAATCCAAGGGCCTAATCCAAGACAGGTATTTAAGCTCCTAAAGGAAGCAGCCACTCCAGTCTGTTCAACATTGCTACCTGGCTGGGAGAATTCCCAGTCTGGTAATTGCGACGGGCTGCCCCAGCCTGTGCCTGTTCCTCCTGCTGCTACTCCAGCCTCAGATGGCCCCCAGCTGTCCTGATTCAAAACTCTCTGGAAGTCAATATTAAACTCTTACATTTTCAAATATTAGATTGTATCATGACAAGACTCTTTTACAATTTATGAAATCCAAGGTTAAAAAGGCTTTTAAAAGGTCTTGTGATGTTCCAGAATTAGAACAAAAGAAAAGTATATTACAAGGAGGAGGGAGAAGAATGGTTCTTCTTAACCTCTGAGGACAGGAGAAGCAGCAATGAGCTTAAATTGCAGCAAGGGAGGTTTAGGTTGGACATTAGGAAAAAATTCCTAACTGTCAGGTTGGTTAAGCGCTGGAATAAATTGCCTAGGGAGGTTGTGGAATCTCCATCACTGGAGATTTTAAAGAGCAGGTTAGACAAAGACCTGTCAGGGATGGTCTAGATAATATTTAGTCCTGCCATGAGTACAGTGGACTGGCCTAGATGATCTCTCAAGGTCCCTTCCAATCCTATGATTCTATGATTGGAAGTAAGGTTATTGCCACACTAAATAGATTTAACTAATCTCACATAAATAACAGCTATCAGAGTTATGCACACACTACCTTTTCCTATTTACTGCAACACCCTCGCAGTCTGTGTGTGATATAAACTTTGAAATGCATAGGAGCTGCATCCTGACTTCCCCAGTGATTGAGGTGTTTCAGATTAGTCATTCCTGTTAAAATCTCCTTAATAGCTCATTTTGGGATCCAGATATGAACTTTTCAAAGTGGTGGAGAAGGAGGAGTTGTATCCAGTCTGAGCAGCTCAGGCCCATTTCCCTGCAGCATAGAGAGCTGTGGTTATGCTGGACTCCATAGTTTTCTGGATCAGGTAAGAAAATAGTCATCCAAAACCTCTCCATATAGCAAATGGAACTGCAGTCTACTGCTGTTCCCTTTAAACAACTTTCCCATTTAGTCACATTCCATGTACATTGAATGCAGTTGTGGAAGAGGGAAAACAAAAAGGCACTGCTGGACTTGTGAAATGAACCACTGAAGGTTCCATCTACACTATTATTGACATGCGCTTTGCATAAACAATGTGTTCCCATCTACATCCCACTAGTTAAAAATGTAATAAACCAAAGGTACTGTTGCAGCTAAGGCTCTCACAGTCTATCTCTGTGTGTGCATAATGATCCCTATTTAACAAATATACTTAATTATGACTTACGGTAACCTTTTCTTAAAAGCAATTATTGGGTCCCACAAAGGATTTGTAAGGTTACCAAAGGGAGCAAAATCTGCCATGGCTGTCTCTAATAGGTACCTATAGCAAAGGGACATTAAGGCTACAGTCACATACAGATCCAAGATGCATTTAGTGCAGCTCAGGCAAATGGGGTTGCAAAAGTAGCTTTAAGCCACCTTTGCAGCTCCCCAATCCTGGGATCAACCACACCCAGGGAAATCTAGAGATACCTCAGGGACTGTTCTAATTTACATTTAGCAGTTTCTATGGTGTCAAGGGGTCAATCTGATAGCCAGGGAGATACACAGGGAAGAATCCTCCACTGGCCAGGTTCACCAATTTTAGGGCAGCTTTGTGCCTAGAGACTACTGCAGAGCTCTCAGAAGACACCAGGGAAACTGCCCCAAAGTAGGGTAAAGATGAATAAACTTCATTGACATTTGTGTGTCTGCCATGAGTTGCTCAGAAACTTTAACAAACTGTTACCCACCCACTTCAACTAGCAGGGAACTTGCTGGGACAGCAGTAAATGGGGACAGCCACAGCAGCGAGGGCGGGAAACACTTGCCTAAGTAGCTCATAGACCCTATCTTTCTTCTGGGTGTGCGTGTGTGTGTGCGCGCTGATTTACCCACATCCTCCAGCTACAGTGATTTAACCTGGAGCAGGGGCCAGGTGGAGTCCCTGTTGTTCACTGGGTCGTGCTGCCAGGGCCAGGTCTGTCACCATGTCTCTCCCCCATCACTGATGGGAAGGGAGTCCTTGGCTCCCCATCACTTTTCTCTTCCCATTTTTGAGGGAGAAGGGCTTGAGGGAGAAGGCCAGAAGCCCTGTGCATGCCACTCCAGGAGCCATTCTGAGGGGGCCAGGTGGAATGCCTGGTCCCTTTCCTCACATCCCTCAGGGCAAGGCACCAGGGAGTCAGGGTGTAGGTAGTAATGGTGCTATCCTGTGAGCACTGGAAGGACCCAGCCCTGTCCTACTAGAAACACTGATATTCCCTAGGTAGAAAACTTGAAGTCTGTTAAAGGTTTTGAGTGTACAGTGAGGGCAAGTTCACCATGGAAGTGGCAGCAGAGAGAGTGGCAGGCCTCTTCCCATGCCTTCCAGTGCCAGAATTATGCATAACTCCCCTGGGTGTGGTACTGAAGAAGTCAAAAGGATACAGGAGCAGTATCCCTGCACTTAAGGTACTCTAAAACAGGAATGGGCAGATGAATGCCCCTGCCCCATAAAGGCAGTAAAAGCCTTATCAGAAATCCAAGGCCAGCGGACAGGCCCACTATTCATGGCATCTTCTTGATGAGGTACCACTGCACCCCCGTACTGAGTAAAATCTTGCTCTACTGAGGTCTTGACCCAAGTAAACATGATACACATTCTTCCAGGATCAGGGTAGCAATGTCAGCAGTTTCAGGGGTGCTGATGGGGCACTGGCAATCAACACCAACACCCACACCAAAGAAAAGATGGCAGGGAAGGGTAAACCTCTATTTGTGGGCTCTCTATAGTAGGTTGGATTCAGAAGAGGGCAGCAGATCTCAGCTGAGCTTCAGGGCCAAAGCTGTTTCCATCCAGTGGTTCAGAAGAAGAGGCATGCAGAGCTCATGCCACTTCTGCACTCATTGACAAACACCACGGACCTACTTCACACCTTGGTTATTAGCCACTGGGAGAACAATCTCAGGGGCTGCATGGGAGTTAATTTAAAGGACAGAATCCAGATGGATGATGGCTTGATTAGGCAACCGTGACCAGAGGTTAAGTTAGTATGTTAAGAAATGCTTGCACAGCAAATCTGGAAGGGAGCCACAAACCGAATCCATGTGGACAAGGCTAGGAAGAAACTGAATAGGGAGGTCACCATGATATTCTTGGAGACAGGGGTTTGTGTGGTTCAACATAGGGATGTTTATTATAATTGGATCAAATTTTTCTGGGATGATGGTGTACGTTTATCATATGGAGGCACTGCAATATGGCTCTGGAATATGAAGAAATGTATTAGGCAGAAATTGTGATACCAGGCAGCATGGTTGTTGGAGACATTGGCACCCCATATGGCCAGTTCCCAGTGCAATTAAAAGGATAAAATGAACAGTACCCAGAGGTAAGAGACATGGAATTTTGTTCATGGGCCTTGAGCTCATGGGAGAGGGTGAGACCTTGTACCCTTGCAGACTGAAGTCAGACCTTGGGGCTCTCACAGGCCAAGGTCCTCATCCTTCTGCACCCTATGTCCCCTTTGTGGGCTGTGTGTGGTAGAACTCAGAGCGATCTAAGTCCTGGGGGGTTGGCAAAGGAGAGCCTACCCTGAGTTATGGGTAATATGATAGGAGCCTGTAACTCCTACACTGGAACCACTTAAATGCCTGGCATTGCACAGTATGGGTGATGGGCAGGTAGCACCCCTCCCTGTGTTTGACTTTAATAAAAGTTGCAGCCTGCAGCTTAAAATCCATCCATGTGTACGTCCTCATTTCACTGTTGTGTCCAGATCAATTAAATGAATTAGAATCTCCCCAAGTAGTACCAGGTACACTGTGCATGTGTCCACAGTATTAATTTAGACCCAAGAGTCAAAATAAAGACTATCCTGGCTAGTTCCTTAGTATCTATCCTAAGCTTCAGAGTAGCAGCCGTGTTAGTCTGTATCCGCAAAAAGAACAGGAGGCCTTGTGGCACCTTAGAGACTAACAAATTTATTAGAGCATAAGCTTTTGCGGGCTACAGCCCACTTCATCGGATGCATAGAATGGAACATAAGATATAGTATAGTAACATAAGTAAGAAGATATATTTATACATACAGATAAGTTGGAAGCTTAGCTAGAGGTTGCTTTCTACACGACTTAAAAGAAAAATTTAACTTGAATAGTAGGAAGAGCTTTTTCTCTAAAGGAGTGAGTGGGATAGGGAATAGGCTGTCAGTTATAAGATATATATAGATATAGCTGATGAATGACAAGATGATCTTGTAGAAAGTGAAGTAGATGAACTCGTGGCTCTTTCTACCTGATTTCCTTTGTTCTTATCATACAAAACACGTAATAAAAATTAAGTAAATAACTCTGTTCACACAAAAGTCTCAAATCTGGGTGCTTAGGAGAGCCCAATGGGCATTATCAGTGTGCACTATTTGTGTACGATGCCAAGCTTAACTGCCTGTGAAAGAAGTAGCCTTTCACAAATTTACAGACCACAAGTTACACAGCCTCTCCAGAACTTGCATTCATGGCAAAACCCTTAAAGTGATCATGTAATAGAAAAAGAAACCTGTCAAATAAGTAAAAATACCCAACATCAATTATCTGAAACAGAATGATTATTAAATCTGTTAAAATAATAAACCTGTTGAATGACTTAAATCAAAGCAGTTTATGGTGATAAGCATTGTGTGACATGATACTGTAACAGAATAAATGGATTCAAAGAATAGATCTTCTGTACATCAAGGCTACATGTGTTTACAAGGCCTCCACTGTACACAATCAGTGAAGTGTCAAGCAACACATCACATAACCATGGAGAGGAGCTGAGGCTAAAGACACAAATAAATAATAATAATAATACAGTTTTATCCTATCAGTAAAATGTACACTTTTTTCTTATGACATCATAAAATATAGCTCCATCTTCCCCCCCCCCCTTTAAAGTTAAGCTATATTTCATCCACATACTATACATTGCATTAATTTTGTTAATTCCTAATTCTAGGAGAGAGACTATTATAGCCTAAGAACACTGAAAATGTGTGCTGCTTGTTAAATTGCCATTCCATCAGATACTTTTTACATCTATCTATATATAAAAACATAAACCACAGTTATTGATAATGCGTCTAATATACATTTTTACCAGTAGGTGATAATAATGATACACACTTGTGTTATCAAGTACAAAACATCTATTGTGTAGCTGCTTTTTATTTTAAAGACTATTAAAGTCAAGTAGACATTTAATGCTTTAGGAAAAGCTTTATTCCAGACTGCAAACTGCTGTTTTGTAAATTAAACATCTACATGCTTTACTCTGTGATGAACAGACTTACTAAATCCTTTAAAATTATATTGACTTCTTATTTTGAAGTTTATCTAATCCTTTATAGTACCTAAAAGAAAAATGTAATATGAAAACGTCTGGCTAAGATTTACTTCACTAACCCACTTATGTTAAATGTATCTTTTCTCATCAAATCCTATATATTTTACATGCATCAAAAAATAATTACAGCAACATATTAATATCACTAAGAGACTTGATATAGGCACTCTGAGGAATAGCATTAGAACCATAACTCAGATCTTGTTATCTTCGAGAAAAATTAGATATTGTTACAGCAGTAAAAGTATACAGTATGTGTCTAATCAGGAGATGAATTTTAAATAAATCCCTTAAGAGGTCTCAAACATAATGAACTTAATGAAAATTAACACAGTGTGAAACAGAGCAGAAATGGAATCATGGACAGCATAAATCAGTGTTCAGACTGGAAGTTCTTAAAAGATCATATTATAATTTTGAAAACAATTATCTTAAGAGGTCTTAATAACAAAAAAGGCAATAAAGCTATTATAACAATCCTCTGGAGTGTTCTTCCTCACCTTGTTATTAAACTATTAAAACACAACACAAATATTGTGCTCCAGGCTGGATGACCCCTATATTTGTTCACATGAACGGTGCATGTTCCAAAGCAAGGTCACAAAACCTAAGTCAACCTAAAAGTGAAAAGGTGAGGCAATATAAACAACATGTATCAATGTAATTTTCAAAAAGGTATGGATCAAACTCAATTATGAACAAGACAAGAAAATAGATTTTTCTTCTTTTCATCATATTTCCAATTACTGTTAACCTATCTTAATACAGTGACTGTCATGTAACTTTATTATTAGTAGTAACTACTTAGCCTGGTCACTTCCTGTTTAGGGAGTGCATTTCTAGGAGGATCTAGTAAATAAAATATGAACATTGTACTTTATCTTTTCTGTCTGCCTGTGACTTGATACTTTCAATAAGTATGTTTATGCAAAATTTATAACACTTCATGAACAATTTTGAGAACAGCTCCATTTTATGTTTGTTTTACAAAGTTAATGATGTTGGTATGGTTTGCATTTTTAAAGCCTTTTTTTTTTCAATGCTTAAGTGACAAACTTCTTTTCAAAAGCATGATACCCAATGTTCAAGCTTAAAAGTACTTTAGGGGAAAAAAAGAAAAATATTCTTTGTATGGGATTGAGCTTGATGGGGAATTTGATGTATTGTCCTGATAATACTAATATTATATGGCAACATCATTCTTTAAAGTGAATTCAGTGCCTACAAACAGCCTTCTGATTATCCACACAACAGTTACCCACAGAGAGCAACATAGCATCCCCATACCAATGAGCCTCAACCTTAAGCTGGAGAGAGCACTTCTACAATTAAGAGTAGAACTTCACCTTTGTTTATTCATATCTCGCTCTCTTGTGAAACTGCCAGCAAGAATGCCAATTAGTGCCACTTATGGTTGGCCCTTTATGTGTTGTTGTGAATTCACTTCACTCCTACTTCAGAGGATAACTTTTATGTGCTATCTATGGCCCGGAACGTGCAAAAGGATCTGTATATGCAGCCTCTTATGCTAGTGCAAATTCCACTGAGGTCGATGGTGCTGTATGTGTAGATTGTTTACAGCAGACAGGTTTGAACTAGAGACAAAAAATGTCCCCAAACTGACTCCACCCATGTCAAATTCTGAGGAATTTAGATTAGCGGGAACTGGGTCCAAATTAGCTTCTTTTTAGAGAAAAGTTAGTCAATTTTTGGTTGACAGGAACTAAAATGTAAGGTAACCCAATTTTGGGACTCTTGGTCAGAAGGAGGTCTAAACATCACAAGATTTTTGCAGGATATATATTGCATGCCAGAAATACCCAATCTGTACTTCTCTTCTTGGTAGACCCCTCCCCTAATCACCACCTTTGGATCTTACTGCTGTATCTAATAATATATAACAGCCATATCTACCCTCAGGCCTCTCTCCTACCAATAAATGACCAACCATCTTGGTTCTCTCTTCCTACAAACTTTTGCTTTCTTCTCACGGATGCGTGGTAGCCTGAACTTCACCTCTTGGTATAGGTTCTGAAACTAGCAGTGCTGGGGATGTTACTGCACCCCCTGGCTTGAAGTGGTTTTCATTATATACAGGGTTTACAGTTTGGTTCTATGGCTCTCAGCATTCCCATAATAATAATTGTTCCAGCACCCTACCTCTTAGGTACCTTTCATGGCCAGCTGCTTCTCTCCTAAGAGTGTTCAGAAGGCACCATATGACAATTCCTCAATCTTCCTTTACAGATATGGGGACACCAGGTAGAGCTGCTGCCTCTAACAGATTCACAGGGTCTTTAGAAGGTTTAAGAAGTGGCCTGTCTCCTTACCAACACCACCTTGCACCACCACTGCCCCCGACACATAGAAACACTCCCTTTCCCAATGCAGCTCCAGAAGACAGCACCACATAAGTCATAAGTTGCAGGTTGGAGTCTTTTCTGAGACTGGAAGAAGGGATTTGTTTTTCCATAATGCTTTGCATACACTGCTTGTTTAAAATCAACTAGAGAATTCACTTTGCATTAGAAATGTAGGAACAATGGAATTGCCATAACAGATCAGAGCAGTGGTCCATCTAGTCCCGTGTCTTACCTCTGACAGTAGCTAGTACCAGATTTGGTACAGGGAAATGCAAGAAACCCATTAGTGGACTACTGAAGAATAATCTGCCCATGGGAGAAGTTTATTTCCAACCCCCATCAGTTAGTGACTGTCTTATGCCCTGACATAGGAGAGTTTATCTCCCTTAAGAAAAAAGCCTATCTAATAAAACTGGATATTTTCAATATCCATATAAATATTAAATCCTTTTCTTTACCCCACTGAGCACTTGGCCTCAGTGATATCTTATGGCAATACGTTCCGAAGCTTAAGCATACCTTGAATACAAAGTATTTACAGTTTAATATACCATTGTAGGCCCACTTGTTCTAGTAATATTAGAAAGGTAAATAGAACAGCCTGATTTCCCTCTTGTCTACCATTCATTATTTCGTATACCTCAACTATATCCCCTTTTTATTCATCTCCTCTATAAACTAAACCAACAACATATTTTCACACTCTCTTCAAAATAGAAGTTTCTCAATTATGCTAATGATTTTCATTGCCCATCTCTACACTACTTCAATGTCTGCATACCTCTTGAGGAAAGGGTGACCAGAACTGAACAAAATATTCCAGGGGAGGGTGTATTGTGGATTTATATAATCTTTTTCAGTGGTTTCTATTTCAGTCTTTATACATACTGTCTTTATACATATATATACCTAACATTATATACACTTAGCTTTCTTTGGTCCCTTGGAAGTTCTTAGGCTTTGGGGATTCAGCCTTATACACTTTCTGCCAGGACAAAATTTAACAATTTCTTCAGGGCTTTGGGGTTTTTTTCTTAGCCAGTTTCTAACCCATGACAATACTTTACATTCCCCCCAAGACTATTAAATTTCCTTTGCAACCTCTTGTGAGTGACTTTGTCAAAGGTTTTTTTGATAGGCTTATCATATTTCTGCATTATCCACCATTCTATTGACATGCTGAAATAATTCCAGTAGATTTAAAGATTTGATTGTCCTTTGCAGATTGAGTTAAAGTTTGTCCCAATCTAGGTGTGCCACAATTCTATTTTTTAATTATTCCAATTTTCCTGGTAGTGGAGTCAGACTCCCTATTAACATATTGTTTGTACACAATAATTAATTTTTTCTTAAGTATGATTCTGCTTTATTTGTAAAACAAATTTCTTTGGCTAATTTACTTCCTACAAACTCCCAGGCATGTTAGCCCAAATGTATGTAGCTTAGTAGCAAGATGCTCATGATTTGGATAATGGAGTGGAGAGTATGCTTACAAAATTTGTGGATGACCCCAAGCTGGGAGGGGTTGCAAGCACTTTGGAGGACAGGATTAGAATTCAAAACAACTTTGACAAACTGGAG